>NW_004445087.1:6131-6926 GCF_000243295.1 Trichechus manatus latirostris | reverse complement strand
AGGAGTCTACTTCCTTCCTAGGGACGTCCAGTTTTCTCAGCCCTGCCCTGTGAACAGTTACCGAATGCTTTTCACGAGCCCGACCCTTTGCTAGGAGTCTTGCACGTGTCATCTTCCCAATAGCCTTGTGGGGTGGGGGTACTAGTCTCTCCATTTAACATGTGAGGACATGGGTTCAGTAACACATAGTCACCCTAGTAAGTGGTGGCTCCAGGACTTGTCTAACTCCAGCACTTGTGCTCTTAGTCCCCGTGCAGGGCCCTGAGAGGTCCTGTCTGGGGGAGGGAGGCATCTCCTTGGCTGGACTGTGGCTCTGTTAGGGAATCAGGGCAGTCTGGCAGGTGGGTATGTATTTAACCCCTCAGCTGCCCCCATACACTTACCAAACCTAACCAGTCTGTACCTATGTCACATGTTCACTTGAACATGTTTATTGAATGCCTACTGTATGTCAGGCTTGATGTTATGTGCTGTTAAAACACAGGAAACCCATAGTCCAGCCTTTGAGGGCCTTGTAGTGTGATCTTTTTCCTCTAGAGCAATGCACTCAGTTTCTCTTGCCTTTTCACTCCCAAGCCCCAAGTTCTCCAACCTCTTGCCACCTACAACAGTCCTATGAAAATTTGGGACCATGGAGGTAAAAGTGTGATTCATTCATTGAAACTTACTTAGACCCATTTATGGCCTGATTTCTTCACCTGGCACTGTTCTACGTTTTGTTCAGCAAAAATTAAGAAAGAAAGGGGAAAAAAAGCTTGCCTAAAGTATTGTTCTCTGGCTCCAGGCTTCTTAGAG
>NW_004445087.1:3155-4171 GCF_000243295.1 Trichechus manatus latirostris | reverse complement strand
GGGCCAGCTTCCTCTGTTGCTCTCTCCAGGTGAGACACAGGCCCAGTATGGAGCGATTCCGTAGTCCTGTTCACACAGGAGGACTCCCCACTCTGATTCCACCCACCCTTACCACTAAGCCCCTTTTTCAAAACTCAGCAGGTGTCCTCTGGACCCGTTGGGGAGTGCAGAGCACCACACCACTGTAACCTCTTTCTCCTAATTGAAATGACGTAAGTATCGGCTTCTTTTTTTATTATCGTGAAAGCTTTAAACAACTTGAAAATTCTTTAGCCCACAGTTCAAAGGATAGATATGTCCTTAGTATATACGTAGCAATCATATTTGTTTGCTGGATCCTGTATCTTGCACCTTATTTGTGTCTTGCCCTTGGGTATCTTTGCTCTCTTTTGGTCCTCTTCTAATTCAGGCATCACCCTGAATTTTTGCACACTAAAGAGAAGGCAGAAAATACTTTATGTGTAGGGGAGCTCAATTGGTCATATCATTTCTAAGCTTTAAATTTTCATTGTATATACAAAATTCTATACTAGCGACATTTACCTTTCTGTTGACATTTTATTTACATATAACAAAGTTTATGAATCTTAAGTGTACAGCTTGATGAATGTTTACAGCTGTACGTGCCCCATGTATCTACCTCCCAAATCAAGATACAGAACTTTTCCATCCAGCAGCATGTTTTTTTAGTTGGATAGAAACTTATTTTTCTATAGTTCAGAGCGTTGTTTTACTAGAGCATACATAGAAAGTGGCAGCCCCTGTTATTCTTAGTAGAATGTAATGACATTGTTCATGTTCTTGGGGGTTGTTTTTCTGTTTCCAATGGGGGAAGCCATGCTTGAGTTGTGAGTCCTGGGCTCGGGCTCTACAACTAGCTGGCTGGGTGACCCTGGCAGGTTACCTTACTTCACCTTCATTTCCTTCTCTGTCATTGGAAAGGGTAGGCTTAGTTTTTTAAGGCTCCTTTTGAGCTCTGACAACCCACAAGTCAAAACTCTAAATAGACTATTATT
>NW_004445087.1:0-1084 GCF_000243295.1 Trichechus manatus latirostris | reverse complement strand
ATCAAGTCGATTCCAACTCATCGTGACCCCATGTGACAGACTAGAACTGCCCTATGGGGTTTTCTTGCTGTAATCTTCATGGAAGCAGATCACCAGCTCTTTTCGCCTGTGGAGCTGCTGGGTGGGTTCAAAACACCAGCCTTTCAGTTAGCAGCCAAGCACTTAACTGTAGCCTGACTTGGTAGCTGTGGATAATTCTTGTTACTGGTTCAGGAGGAAAAATTCCCACAGTGAGATTCCCATCCCCAGGGGGCGGGACAGCTGAGTAAGTGAACTCACCTTGACTGTCTGCCAGGGTGTACGGCCTTAGTTACTTGGTCTTGGGAGGGGAGTGTGTAAAGTTTCCTGGGGAACTGGGTCTGGCCTTCACTTGTCTTAAACAGCCCCGTATCTCCATGTACCCTTCATGGCAGAATCAGCTTCCTCAGTGCTCTGCCGTCAGGGAAGGTTTGCTACCTCTGCTCATGTGATCAGTAAATGGTGCCAGGCAAACCACGAGGCAGCAGACCATAAAAAGTGCTGTGTGTGTGCATGCTCAGGTGTCTCTGGAAGACAGGACCAGAATCCAGGCAGCAGATGTCACCAGCCAGTTTTACCTGGTGTAGGCTTCTCATTTCACTGGGGAGACTGGAGTCTGTTCGCCAACAGTCTTAGAGAAGGTGTTTCAAATAATAGCGTCAATACCAGTGGCTACTGTTTGTTCAACATTATGTGTGCTAGATACTTGGGAGACACTATCATTAATCCTGTAACCCCCATATTGATGATAGAACACTGAGACTCAGAGCTCAGGTGGCTTCTACGAGGTGACCCCAGCAGTGGCAGGATAGAGTCACACCCTCTGCTGCCTGAAGCTGGTGCCTGTGCTTGTACCCGCTGTGCCAGCCTCTCCAGCCCTGGCTGGGCTTAAGTTGTACCTACGGCACTTTAAAAAATACAGATGCCAGACACCACTGCAGACCTTCGTTGGGATCTCCACGGGCTGGCTGCCCACATGATTTTGATAGGCAGACAGGGTTGAGAATCATTGTATAAGTTGTCTCTGCTTTGGCTTGTTAAAAAATGAGAGTCTGTATAGGCAGAT
>NW_004445086.1:7447-8669 GCF_000243295.1 Trichechus manatus latirostris | reverse complement strand
TTCTATGGAGCAGCTGGTAGATTTGAACTGCCGACCTTTTGGTTAGCAGCCGAGCTCTTAACCACTGCACCACCAGGGCTCCCATAAGTCCTCAATAAATAAGTCCTCCCATAAGTACTCAATAAATAAATAAGAATATCATTTTAAGGACTTACACAGCATTACTCAACATGGAATCCACAAATTCCTCCAAGAACCCATTCAGGCCCTAACTTAAAAGAATTACTTCCTGATATTTAAAGCTTCTCTGATCCTTAGCATGCAGAACCTGGTCTTGAAATAAGAATCATTCTCTCTTATATTCCGATTTTCCCTCTTCTTCCCCACAGGCAGCTCTATTCTCTAACTCTCTCCTTTCTCAACTAAGTCAACTTTTCAAATGCCCTTTTTCCTACATGACTATGAGGCTTTCTGGATCATTCTCCTTGGATTTTCTTACCCATCACCCATTACTCTACCTCTGACGTCATTATCTCTCACACCTTGCGTGTAATCATATCTACACTTTGTCTTCCTTCTAGCTTTGTTGTCTTTCAGAATCGGACCCTCCAACTCTTTTATCAAGGCTGATTTTATCGGATACATAGTCAGATACTAAGACAGCCCACCTTTCCCCAGGAGAGAAAAGTGTATATATAGTTAGCCTCAAGCACCAATTTAGATGCTCAGTGATTAAAGTAAAGAGGTGAATCCAATGCCTTTTGGCCCTGGTTGAGTCTTCCCATGAAGGCAGAAAGGACTTGAGGAGATCAGTCTAACAGCAATAAACTGATGAGAGAAGACAAAATGTGTCCAGAGTCGTTCTGATACTGTATCCTCCCAGCCTTGCTCAGGGTAGAGCAACTAGAGACAGAGAGAGTGTGAAGACATCAAGGATCACAGGTGGGGCTTCAAGACGGGAGAGAAGGATGGACAGGACCTGAGTTCACTTTGACGACTTCCACCTCAACACAGCTCCAGAACCGGCAGTGAATGTGATGACATCTCTGGTCCATTCCTCACCCCATTCTTCTGCAGTAGTCTCTTAACATTTGCGTTTCCTAGAGATATTTCTAAGTCATACCACTGGACTGATAGTTTCCTTCAGAAACATGATACCTGCTAGCCCAATCATATTATTGCTTTTCGAGTAAGATGATAATCTTTTTGTACTGCCCAATCACGAGTAAGAATGAAACTATACATGGTAGATTGCCCTGGAAACGGAGTGAGAGCCAAGGCA
>NW_004445086.1:5455-6385 GCF_000243295.1 Trichechus manatus latirostris | reverse complement strand
GGGTGTGTTACATATCTGTATCAAAGTGATGCAGAACAGGGGTTGCATGTGTGGGATGCAATACAGTGTATAAACTAAATATACTTTGGAAAGTACATGGTGCCATATGCTTTGGAGCCAAAGCCCTTAGGCATCTGCAGAAATCTTCAGAAGAGTCCGGCCTTCCACCGCATGGGATGAAAGGTCCAAGGGAACCCTATTTACAGCTAAAGGATCAGAGACACCCTTGATGACGGCTGGGTGGCACAAAAGTGTGTTGGGGAGTGGGAGGAGGTGGGTATGCTTTTTTCTGGAGAGACATCCAAAGCTTTTATTCAATTTTTAAAGCAGTCCATGTACAAAAGGAGAAATCGCTCCAAATAAGTTAAGAGTCACTGTTTTAGAGAGCCCTTCACTGCAAATGATTTTTTATTCTGAGTACACTTAACCAGGATGGAAAACACCGTAAAATTGAGTGGAAAGAGCCTGAACAGGGAGCTGAGGGACTTGACTTCTCTTTCTGGCTCTGCCATTAAGTAGCAACAGCGGGTCACGCCCTCCCCGTCCTGCATCAGAGTGGGAATAATTATCCTTATTTTTACCTCACAGAGCTGTAATGAGGATCAAATACAATAACAGATGTTCATGTACTCTCTACAGTACAGAGTGCAGCACAATATATTATCAGACCTAATCTGGCTTTAGATTTGCTCATCTAATACCAGAATAGTAAGTAAAAAAAATGACCTTAGTAAAAATATTTTTACAATTCAATCATGGATATCATCCCCTTCCCTTGCCATAATAAACAATGGTGCTCTGCTTTAAATGATATTTTTATTGTGCATCCAACTTTCGGGGTTTCACTGTGTTCTAGCCTCACCTTTTATTTTGTGACTTTTCCTACCTATTGCCACGCTACTCTGTAGGCAAACACAATTGTGCGAAGGC
>NW_004445086.1:3380-4373 GCF_000243295.1 Trichechus manatus latirostris | reverse complement strand
TGAGTCGGAGTCAACGCGACGGCAACTGGTAGGTTATTCCGGAACTCAAAGCACAGCTTTATTTTCTGTGGAGTTACAGCGGTCTGAAGTAAAAGCCTTAAGGGAAATTGACAAGCAAAGGCAGTAAGGGTGGGTCTAGACCCCAGGCAAGCCTGGCCTCCTCCCCTGCCATCTGCACTCTGGAGCCACTCCAGTCTTTGGACTTCAGAAAAAAACGTGACTGCAGTCATGCTTGCTTTTCTCACCAGACAGGCTGCCCCTTCCAAAGGAACAGCTGCCCCAAAGGGCCCCTCATCATTGTTCCACGTGATTGTTTTACCTGCCTTCATCACATTTTTGGACTTCATAGCTGTCAGGAAGCTTGCTACAGGCAGATGCCTGTCTCCTTCCAGCTGCTCTGTTGTGTCCCAATTTTCTTCTCCTCTCTACAGAGATGGAGTCCCTGGATGGTGCAAATACTTAACGCACTTATCTGCTAAATGAAACCCTACCGAGTACAGTTTTGCTCTGACACACATGGGGTTGCCATGAGTTGGAATCGGTTTGATGGCAACTGGTTTTGGTTTTGGTTTTCTGTACAGAGATGCTCTACACCCCCATCGGCGACCGGGATTCTAAGGCCGAAATGCCATTGTCCTGTCCTACAAAGAAGAAATCTCGGTTCAAATGGCATCATCTCCAGCCTCATATGCCCACACTGTGACTCTGAAGAAAAGGACCTGCAATAAGATGGAAGGGGGTGATGAAACATAGTCAAGACCAAAGGCTGTTACCAAAGATGAGGGAGCCGTGTCGCTGACCCTCATCTTCTGGTATTCGGAAAAGTTCAGGATGGCTCACGCTAGCCAAGGAGTCTCCCTTATAAAACTCTCTCTCGCTTGTTCTCATACGTTCAGTCACTTAGAGATTTTTAAGTTCTGCTTTCAAAACATCCTGTGGGAAGAAGGTATCACTAAGCTTTAATTATCTGATCTTCAAAATGAGGATAATAAC
>NW_004445086.1:0-752 GCF_000243295.1 Trichechus manatus latirostris | reverse complement strand
TCCTAATCCAATGACAGTAAATCCCTGAGTGCATAGAGTGGCTTTGGCTCATCTGACCCCAGGATCAAGTTACCACAAATGTTCTTTAAATAAGTCAGTGGATCTGCTGAAGCGCGGCCCCTAGCAAAGACATTAGGGCTGTGAAGAGGTTCAGAGTCGAGGTGTAGGGGTCTCAAGGATTATCTGGTCGCAGTTTACAGCTAAAGAAAGAAACACCAGTTGCCATCAAGTCAATTCCAACTCATGGCGACTCCATGTATGTCAGAGTAGAACTGTGCTCCACAGGGTTTGCAATGGCTGATGTTTCAGAGTAGATCACCAGGCCTTTCTTCCAAAGGGTCTCTGGGTCTCTGGGTGAACTTGAACATCCCATCTATCGGGTTAGCAGCTGAGTGTGTTAACTGTTTGCACCGCCCAGCGACTCCAAAGAAAGCAAGACCTTGGCTTGCAAAGGGACTTGCCTGAGGGCACATACCCATTTACTAGCACATTTTGGCTGAATGCAGAGCTCTTGACTTCGATTGCAATGCTCTCTGTTCCTTCCACATTATAATTGCCTCTGTCCTAACCTACAAGTGGGTAATTTCAGGCCAGGTAAAAAGGCTGATTGGAGAGAAAGGTTTGGCCAGGCAAAGTCATTTTCCAAATCACAGTTGAAGCTGCAGGAATTTAACCAGAGCCAAAATATAGATTAAACGTGTATTGTTTCCACCAAATCCCAACCCAGACCTTTCTACCATCATTTGAATTCA
>NW_004445085.1:0-8699 GCF_000243295.1 Trichechus manatus latirostris | reverse complement strand
CCACTGACAGATGAGTGGTGGCTGCGCATGAGATGCATTGGCCAGGACTCGAACCCGGGTCTCCTGCATGGAAGAGGAGAATTCTACCACTGAACCACCACTGCCTCCATCCTAATTCCAATAGCATGTCGGTAATTGGGCCCCTAAATTCACATTTGGAGTCTCTGGGTGGCGAAAACGGTTAAGCGCTCCACTACTAGCTGGAGGTTGGCGGTTCGAAGCCACCCAGAGGTGCCTCGGAAGACAGACCTGGCGATCTGCTTTCAAAAGGTCACCGTCTTGAAAACCCTATAGAGCTGGTCTACTCTGTACACACAAGGTCGCCATGAGTCGGAATCGACTTCACGGCAACTAACAACAAGTTCATCATATTCAGTGTATTCTTTACACCCCTCTCCCCTCATTTGTTGTTGTTAGTTGCCGTGGAGACGATTCCGATTCATGGCGACCCTGCATGACCCAAAATCAACAATGCAGTGTAGCAAGCTAGGCTGCCTGTAGGTATTTACTATTGGACCAAATAACCTCAGAATGCCTTCCAGAATCTCAGCCCTAAGAATTGACTATGTTCCAGGGCAGGGTCCTGTGGAAAGACAGCCAGTAAACATAATGAGAGGCAATAAAACGTGGAGCAACGATAAAAGATCCACCATACCCACCGATGCAATTCTATGATACATCTTATTCATTTAAGTCTTACTGAGATTATTATGGAATGAAAGGAAGAGCCTTGAACCTGGAAAGACCTGGAAAGACCAGCTAAACGGCCTTCAGCAAGTCAGTTGGCCTGGCTGAGGCCAGTAAAATTGGTATTTGAAAAATCTTAATGACATAAGCCAATGCTGACTAGGAAATGGCAAATGCAAAAGAAAAATCATGTAGAAAACTGATGATATATCATAATCCATTGGCATGAAAAGACAGAGTATATATAAAGAAACATGAACGGAAGATGTACACATTATTTCCTTTCACAATATTTATTGAGCCCCCACTTAGTCTAGGTACTCTTCCAGGTGCTGAGAACAAAACAGTGAAACCATCAATACACCACAGCGCCTGCCCTCATAAAGGGTGTACTGCAATGGTTGTCTTTGGATCATGGGTTATTGTAGTTTGACCTTAAGTTTTCGAGAAACTTTCAACTTTTTATAATATGTTTGCATTATTTTTAAAACAAAAATGACTAAAAATATCGAAACGCTTTTTCAAAGGTGTAAAACTGAGTTTAAAAGGCAGGGTGTTGCAGTCACGATACAGTATGAACCTCAGTATGTTTAAAATGCACCTTTATGAATGGGATTTATCACAAAATATAATTAATGGTCATTACTGGGTGGTGGGGCTGTAGATAAGAGTAGCTTTGATTATTGTACTTTATCGGTCTTCCGAATTTTCTACAGTGCCCTTGGTTGAGCGAGTTCCATAATGAAAAGACTTCGTTGACGCAGGTCCATAAAACCCCAGGACAAACTTGTGGAAAGAGAATGACCATTCAGAGACGCAGAACCACCAGGTGCTAAGGGCCCCCAAGCAGCCCCCAAGCAGCTTTTCAAATGTCAGTTTGAAAAGCAAAAGGACTTTGTCCCCGGGCGGCGGGGTTTTGCGAGCCACCCCCGCAAGAAGGGGCAGCCCCGGCCCCGGCCCAGGACCAGCGGCGGGCGAGGCGCGGGCAGAAGGGGCCTCTTTTTCCTGGACAGGCTCTGCGGCGTTTTTTCAAGCACAAGGGGCGGGGGAGGAGCAGAGGGCGCGGCTCGCACGGCGAAGCACTGCCATCTAGAGGCCGGAAAAGGCACAGGCGACCAGAATCGGACGGGTGTAGGGGGAAAGGTTCTTTTTCCGCTGGTTTTCTGCCCGTAGCCCTCGAGACCTGGCTGAGGAAGCGAGGCGGGAGGAACGTGAGGGTGCGAGAATGGACCGGTACCGGCCCAAGCGGCCGCGGCGAACCGTCCCGGGTACCCGAAGCCTCCCTTAGTCCCGCCCCCGAAACCATAGCAACAGCGAGGGACGTCGCTCCGCCCCGCGCGGGGACTTGGCCTGGGGGGCGGGGCTTCCTGGGATTGGCGGGCACTGGGCCTGCGCGTGGGAGCGGAGTGTGGTCCCCGTCCGCGTCCGTCCTGGTGTCGGCATGCTGGTGACCTTACGGAGGCCTCTGTGAGGTGACTAGTAAGGGTCGGACCGGGATGCCCAGCTCCTGCCGCCCGACGGCCCCCCGTGCGGGACCGCTGCCAATCCCCTGCCACTCTCCTCCCACCCAGCCACCCACGCCAGCCTTGGGACAAGTTACTCTCCTGGCACACTGACCATCTTCCTCTCCGCCCTCCCTCCTCTCCTCCTTCCTGGGATCTCTGCGTCCCCGAGGCTGACCCGGCGACCACCAGAACCTCTCAGTCCCCGGGGATGCTCTCCGCCACGCCACCTGAGCCTCCCGCGCCCGTGCACATGCACCCCTCCGTGATCTCCATTTGTTGGATCCCGCCTCTCTCATCACCACCACAACCACCTCCTTTCCTCCCAGCTCACTCCCTCTAATGCCCCTGCATCCACAGCCTACAACCTCAGGGAGACCCCAGTCCACCCACCACACCGCGTTGCTCACCATCCCCAGGCCCTTCCTTACCCTGCTTACCCAGAGCTATCTCACTCTCCAGCTCAAACACACCTCCGGCTCCTTTCTCCCTCCTCCCCTAGCAAAACCCCAATAACTCTCTGCACTCTCCACTCCACAGAAACCATCACCCACTCTTCTCATGATATTCACTGATAATTTGTTGGAAAAACAAATGATCAGACAGGAACTCTCTCACCACTTCCCCAAAACCCTGAATCTGCACTTGTATTCTGTGTTGCCCCTCTGGAGGAAGTGACCGGATCCTACCTGAGGCTGGACCCTTCACCTCTGCTCTGGATTCCATACGTTTCCACCTCCTCAAAGGGTAGGCTTTTACAATTACCATTCCTTTCTCCCGAATCATCACGTTCTCCGTCTCCACTAGATCATCCCATCATCTACTAACATGCTGTTGTTTCTCACACCTTAAACAACATGAAATAAAATATAAAGCCTTATCCCATTTTCCTCCAAGGTGCTGCCACGTTTCGCTGATGCTCCAAACACCAAACATGTCTCCACTTACTCTATAACCATTCTGTCTGCAGTTGAGCTTCTACCCTCACTCCCCGCAAAGGAAAGTGCTTCTTTCAAGGGCACCGAGAAACCAACCCATTGCCATGGAGTCAATTCTGACTCATAGCGACCCTATAGGAAAGAGTAGGACTGCTCCACGGGGTTTCCAAGGGATGGCTGATGGATTCAAAGTGTCAACCTTTTGGTTAGCAGCCGAGCGCTTAACCACTGTGCCACCAGGGCACCAAAGACCTAATTAATCCTCATCGTACTATGTCACCCAACTGCCTTTGGTGTATTTGACAGTTCCCTCCTTCTTGAAACCTACTCTCCTTCCCTCCATTCCCCCACCCCTCCCTTCCTTCCTTCTTTCCTTTCCTTTCCTTTCATTTTTTAGTTTTGGATTTGTCGCAATATACTCTCCCGATGTCTCTCCAGCCACAATGGCCTCTCCACTCCTTCTCGGTGTCCATTATTTGCACCTCTGTTTCTGCATGAGTGTTAACCAGGCCCCCTTCCCATGCTACACTCTCTGCCTGGGTGATTTCATCCATTTTGCTATCATACGTCATCTACATAGTGTGATCTTCCAAATTTCTCTCTCGTGCAACAACCTGTCTGTCCCCTGAGATCCAGACTTACCTGTCTCTTAGTTTGAATCTCCCAGAGGTATCTTACGTTTAGCATGTCCCAAGCACACCTCTTAGATGTGTTTTGTTTGTTTTCCACTGCAATCCATCAGTAAGTCCTCTTAATTTGATCTTCCGAGTTATCTCCTCTGTCACGGTTTGAATTATGTCCCCCCCCAAAATGTGTGTATCAATTTGGCTGGGCCATGATTCCCAGAATTGTGTGGTTGGCCTCCATTTTGTGATTCTAATTTTATGTTAAAGACGATTAGGGTGGGATTGTAACACCACCCTTACCCAGGTCACATCCCTGATGGAATGTAAAGGGAGTTTCCCTAGGGTGTGGCCTGCACCACTTTTTACCTTACAAGAGATAAAAGGAAAGGGAAGCAAGCACAGAATGGGGAACCTCGTACCACCAAGAAAGAAGCACTGGGAGCAGAGCGCTTCCCTTGGACCCGAGGTTCCTGTGCAGAGAAGCTCCTAGTCCAGGGGAAGACTGATGATGAGCTTCCTCCAGAGCCGACAGAGAGAGAAAGCCTTCGCCTGGAGCTGACGCCCTGAATTTGGACTTCTAGCCTACTACGCTGTGAGAAAATAAATTTCTCTTGTTAAAAGTCATCCACTTGTGGTATTTCTGTTGAAGCAGCACTAGATGACTAAGACATCCTGTTTCCAGCCCCTTCTTTCCTTATCTACTTCTACTACTTTCATATCCAAACAATTTCATCATCTCTTGCCTTCCCTACAATACCGCTGCCCTATTTCTGTTCCTTGAACATGCCAAGCTTGTTTCCTCGTTAAGGCTTCTATAATTGCAGTTCCCTTTGCCAGAAGAGTCTACCTCCAGGTCTTTACCCCTTAGGGTCTCTACTCAAGTCTGACCTTCTCGGAGAGGCCTTCCCTGACCGCCCTATGTAAAGGAGCGGGTTTCTAGCCTATGAGCTGGGTTGTTTTCTTCCTAACACGTATCACAGTCTGAACTTATTTGTTCATTGCTTGGTTGGTCTTCTATCTCCACCCACCTAAGTGGTAAATTACCAGATTCTACAAGAGTGCCAAAAACCTATTAAGAGAGGTTCCATAAATGTTGGCTGAATGCTGATTAAAGGGCCACATGAGACCTGTTATTGCCATCTTATAGGGGAGTAGGGGAGAGGGAAGAAATTACTGAAGTATCTCCCGTCAACTCTACAGGTCATTTTGCAATGGCTATACACCCACAATAACTCCTGTAGGACTCTGGGTGTGTGTATGAAAGCTGTAATGAATACATTCACCTACCTTGTTTTCCTTCTAAATCAAGAAATTACTTTATTGCCATTTTAAATGACATATCCCTGATAAATTAGAGGGAGAAAGAGGAAGATGTTAGCCAATCAAAAGATTTCCGGGGCCTCCACGAAGTTCCAGGAGACATACAGACATGAACATACACCCACGCTTGCCCCTGTACCTCCTGGAACACATCACAAGCTTCAGGATAGTTCAGCTCTGCTGCTCAACTATCCTGAATAGTTAGCAGAGGAGGGTGGGGACAGATCGCTTAGGAGAGAAGCTCTCTGGACACTCACATTAAGACTGTGGACACAGCAGCTCATAGGCCCAGTTTTAAGCATGATGCCTCTCTTTGAACCCTGAGCTTATTTTTACAGAGAGCTTGTCCTGCTGATGAGGTGTAAAGGGGTCATATTTTGTAATCTCTTCTATTTTATGGTTATTATTATTATTATTCTTTAATCAGGTAGCCCCTCTTTCTCCCTGTATCCCAATAAAGCTTAACCAAGAGACCAAATTCTGGAGGAGAACGTGCCTTTGGTCGACATGAAACACAAGTCAAAGAAGAGAGTGTTCTCTTCCAGCCGCAGGGGATCAGGAGGCACACAGAGGCAGTGGCAGATGGAGGTAAGATACTCGTGTCTCAGTCTGCCTTCTCTGGGCCTCATCTCAGACAAGGAAGTGTGTCAGAGAGGTGGAGGGGCACTCCATGTAAAGGGGGTTTGCCCCCATTCACATTTGGAACCCAGAGGATTCACTTTACAGGATGATCCAGCAGCTCCATTGGGCAGAGGGGTGGCTGGAGTTTGTGAATTTAGCTTTCTGGACTGATCTTGGCTCCTGGTGTGGGGTAGATGAGACCCTCGTGGCTGGGGGTGGGTGGGGGGCTTCATTCCCTGAGCAGGGATGTGGAAAGTGGCTGAGTCCAGAGCCAGCGCTTCTACCATAAAGGAAGCCCAACCTGGCAAGGGGCTAGGTGGCCTTGCGGCTGTGGCTGTGGCTGTGGAGTGGACAGCGCTGGCCGGGGGGGAGGGAGGAGAGGCCCCAGATTCAGAGGGTCTGCAGATGTCAGCACAGGGGAGCTGAGGCCGAGTCAGCCAGGGCGCAGCACCAGGCCCTGACCAAGGTGAGAGACAAACATACAAGTTACACCAGCCACAGACATGGGCGATGGAGGTCAGCATCCCCAGCAGGACCCGGGGCCAAGTGTCATCCTGTCACGGAAACCAGGGACGACCCTGAGAGCAACATGAGTAGGTCGGAGATCCCCTTCCCACGGCACCTCAGAGACTTGTGAGCCATACCCCTTGCCCATCAGGGAAACACTATAGGGCTGGTTGAAAATCTGAGAGACAGCATTTTCACCAAACAGATTGAGCACTGATACTAACGGACCATTCATAGATGACACTTACAGATTAGACATAAATTCAGTGTTTTTCCCCCCTTATTGTCCAGTCCAGAGGGTGGGCACCCATGATGAAGATCAGACCAGTCAGAATAAATAACCACAGTGTCCACGCGTTCTGAGGAGCACCAGTGACTTTGTGATCTCGGCACACCACCCCCACTGGCTGCTCCTGCCCACCGTCTCATCCGTCCACATTTGTGTGGGAATAGGCCGTCCTTGCCTCTTCTTCTCCTTTCACCCAGGACTCCTTTGAAACCTCCATAAACGGACCCCCACAACAGAGCACAGAAAGAAGAGAGGAGCAGACAGAGACCCACAGAGTGTACAACGGTTAAGATTTGTCGCTGAGTGAGCAGGGCCTCCTCAAGGCCCCTCATTGCCTTCCACAAGTGACACCAGGCTCCCTTATCCTTTGACAACCCAGACCTCATCTCCCAGGGCCTGAGCCCTGGAGCTTGGCTTCAGGAAATGGTTCTCACACTGTGTACGGCTGCAGACAATCACGGAACCACACTTAGAGCCTCTATTCTTAACGGTCTTCATTGTCTCCCAGGATCTCGTGCTGCATCTCCTGGGCTCTACAGCTAGCTTTCTTTGTGACTCTCGGCCTCTCCCAGTCCCTTCTGAGTGGATCCCAAGATTTCACTTCTCTCCTCAAACCCTCAGCCATACCCCTCCTCCTTCAGTCTTAGCCAAAGCACATCCCCATTCTCAGGTGAAGTCCAAGCTGGCAGGTGCAGGGAGAAGGGCCTCAGTGCTGGAAGGGGGTCTAGAATTAGGTTGTTTTGGTAACCGCTCTGCTGCTCACCCCCACTGGGTCAGTCAGCTCAGGCAACAGCTGGAAAAGAACAGATGGGAAACATGCCTCTCCATCTGTGTGTGTGTGTGTGTGTGTGTGTGTGTGTGTGTGAGACCAGAGGTTGAGACAAAGATCCAAACTGGTTACCAGAGAATTTGAAGCTGAGTTCATCTGGCTCAGGAGAAAAACTAACAAACAAGAGAAAACTAAGACCCAGGATGAACAGTGATAAATGTGTTTGTCACAATGGTCCTCGCACACGTACAAACGCGTGTACACGTGTGTACTCACAAGCACTTCTTCCAGCCCAGAGGAGCACAGAAGTAGATATAAAGTACACGTGGGGTAGGTAGATGATGAGGAGAGAACGCAGCAGAAGCCAGATTATGAAAAGCGGGGAGGCCCTACTTGCCTTTTTAAAATTATTACCTACCCTTTTTTTCAACGCTTATTTTGACATTTGCATTACATTTAGAGTCATATCTACAACTATTTATTTAGGGCAAACTCTATGCTAAACCAGCTTCACCTGAAAGTAGGTGCAGCCCTATTTCTGTTAAGTAACCATAATAGTGCATCTCTGAATCCTGTGACTCTGTTATCTTTTGAGGCAGCTCTGAAGTTCAGCAGATGCTGAAAGGACACCTCTTGTAGCCCAGAGTGGGAGGTCCAATGGACAAGTCACTCTTCGTTTACATTATAGCAGATTAGGAACAAAAAAAGCACAGACATATCATATCCTCTCTACAGATCAAGCAGGCTGGAGACTGACCCACTGACAAATCAAATGAATGACTAGGCAGAGACACGGTTGTACAGTACTGGGGGAGGCTTAACCATCATGTGAAAAACTGATGCCCAAATTGTACGTTTTTGAACAAGGCTTTAGATGTTGCACCACTCAAGTGGATACGTAGTGTTTAGGTCATTTGGGTGTTTTCTAGGATGTTGATGTTGGTCAGTGGGGAGATACAAGTTTTTTCATATTATTTAAATTTCTTTAAAAGATAACTGACTGGCAGAAGGACCTTCACCTCCCCAGTGTCCAAGACCCGAAAGAGTGATCTAAAGGACTGTTTGCACAGCACGTGGGCAGGCTGAGGGACCAAATGGCCCTTGGTTCCCCAGCATGCACACAAGCTGGAGGTTGAAATGTCCTGTGGCAGCCTAGCAGGCGGTTTCAGGTCTTCATACCAAGAGGAACCACATCTGGACCTGATGAGGAGGACAGCACACCCCCAGAGGTTTTTGAGTTGGAGACATTGACCACATAAGTGGACAATCTCTGACCACTTGGAAATGAAAAATATACTTCTAACTAACCTATGAATCACTCTGAAAATTGGAAAATATTTTCAACCAAATGTTAATGAAGATGGGTGTTGTGGATTAAACTGTGTCCCCCAAAAATGTGTGTCAGCTTGGCTAGGCCATGATTCCCAGTATCGCGTGGTT
>NW_004445084.1:0-8726 GCF_000243295.1 Trichechus manatus latirostris | reverse complement strand
TTTTTTTTTTTTTGGTATTGGTAGTTCCGTGGTGGAATTCTCACCTTCCATGCAGGAGACCTGGGTTCAGTTCTTGGCCAATGACCCTCATGTGCAGCCAGCACCCATTTGTCAATGGATGCTTGTGTGTTGCTGTGATGCCGAACAGTTTTCAATGGAGCTTCCAGACAAAGACTAGGAAGAAAGGCCTGGAGATCTACTTCTGAAAATCAGCCAATGAAAACCTTATGGAACACAACCGTCAATCCACAACTGGTCACGAGGATGGTTCAGGACTGGGCAGTGTTTTCTTTCATTGTACCTGGGGTCACCAAGAATTGGGGCCAATTGGGCAGCAACTAACAATCTTTAAAAAAAAAAAAAAATTAGAAGCCTTTGACCGACTGTCTCTTCTTTCATCTTTTAGCCTCATGACTCCAGGCTTAGTTTAGTCAAATCTACCTTTAAGTCCAGTGTCAATGCATGACGGTAATCTCGTCTTCCATCTTATTGACATTTCTAGTGCCCTGCTAAATGACATGTCTGTATCTTGTTCCAAGAACACACGAGAGCAAAGAAAAGAAGAGAGAAGAGGCTCTGTCAGCCTGGCGGGAGAACACCACAGTTATGGATGAATTTTGCCCTTGTCTCATTGGACTTCCGTTTTGTGAGGCTGAAGGCCGAATATTCCATGCGAATCAGCAGCACCCCTTCCCTTCAGTCGCAGACCTTGCCAAAGATTCTGTTGTTTCCTCTTCTCAACCAAGCAGCTCAGCCAAGGCCTGCGGGGACTCTGGCTGCTGATTTGAAAGGTTGGTTCAGGCCAGCCAGAAGCCTCCCTCCCCCACAGCTGGAGGGGGGCTGGCCTGTGCATTGCTCCCCCACCCCATGTCTGGGCCCAGCTGCTTTCCTCTAGGAGAGGGGTGGGTGGATGGAGGTGAGGAGACTTGTCATAGCACGGGTGCCCTCAGCAGGCATCCCCACCTCTGCTGGTAAATTCACGGGGCTGAGCGAGTTCCAGCAGGCGGCTTCTAGAGGGCAGACTGGCTGGGCTTGAGCTCTGCCATGGGCGGAGGCTGGGGCCTGGCGAGGCAGCTGGACAGCCCTCCTGAGCGCTCTGACCACGGTGCCTGGGAGACAGTGAGGGGTTTTGAAGGACATGCTCTCCTATGCACATGTGGGCCAACTCTTGGTCCCCTCCAGGGGGTGGTGACAATGTTTGGACAGTCAGAGTAACTTTAGCTTTAATGGGTCTCAGCCCCTCAAGGGTGTCCCTGAAGGGGAGCTGTGGGGACAAGGAGATGGGACAGTGTCCAGGGGCTCCCTGCAGACCCAGGGCCCCAGAGTTACCACTGTCGCCCTGGCTGACCTGACATCTCATCAAGTCCCTGAGAGTCATCCTTGGGGACAAGGGAAGAAGAGTTTGAAGCTTTCATGGTGGGACTTCCAGGCACTTGAAGAAATGAATGAATGAACCCTGTGCCTGCTCAGAGGCACCTGGGGAGGCAGAGGCCACGACTCACCAGGGGGTACCACAGCCTGGTGCCCCACAGCCCACCTGTGAGGCGCGTGCATTCTCCTTGCCGACCGTGGGCGGCACTCACTCCCGCTTGCTTGCTGGCAGGCAGAGCCCCTCTGTGCCCGTTGGTGCTCCTGACCAAGAGCAGCAGCCTGTCCTGGCCTTTGGCTCAGCTCTCTGCTGGTCATGTCACTGTGGTTTGCCGCGGCCACAGTGTGACACCCTGAACTGGCAGGTGCCGGGTCCCCGATGCTGAGGGGGACTCGAGGAGAAGACCACCAGGACTCCCGCCTTCCATTGAGGCACCATCCTGCGTTCTGGGGCCCCTCAAGTTTTGATGGGACTCTGGAGGGTCCGCTGGGAGAGCCTTGTAGGGTTCTCACAGAGCCTGGAGTGCTGTTTTCGCAGATGGGGAGTTCCTTGGCAATATCAAACTTCTGAGGACAAAAGTAGATGCTTCCAGGAGCAGAGGGTGTCGCGGGGTGCAGATGGAGTCCACGGTGGGTGGGTGGGTGCAGGCTCAGTGTGCTCTGTGGCTCTTCAGTGGAGGGTCAGCCTGAGTTCCCCAAGCAGCCAAAGGCAGCCACAGGATAGCTTGTAGGATTGCAAACTTTATCTGCTCTCCTTCTCTCTGCCCAGCCCAGGGGCACGAGCCCTGGCCTTTTTGCTAGAAATCAAAGGGCAGATTTCTTAGGGTTCATCTTCCTCAATGATGGGGTGGTCCTAGTGAGGTGGGGCGGCACCACAGTCAGGGGGCTGGGAAGGGAGGAGCCTACCTTGGCAGGTGGGTGAGGGGCTGAGCACCAAGGAGCTTGGGAGGAGGGTCTGGGTGTGCTGGGGGGTCTGGATGCAGGAGGGGGTTCGTGGTGAGAAACTGAAGCAGGTTTTGAGCAAGTGAGGCCAGCGCTGGAAAGACCCGGGTGAGTCACGATGAGTCACGGCCCTCTTCCGAAAGGGGCATCCTTAAGTGCCCCACACGCAGCCCGCCCCTAGGCATAGAGCCTGAGACCCCTGGCTCCGCTCCCTTCAAGCCCCAGCCTGGGATGTCTGGTGGATTCTGAGATAGGAAGCTGAGTGGCAGAGGCAGCTGTCTCAGAAATGGGATGACGTGTCCCAGCACACCCCGGCAGATGCCACCCACCCAGGGTTTTGGCCTCTCGGTATCCCTGTCTTGGGGCCCGCAGCCCCCCTACGTCACCCTAGCTGGCGGGAAAGGCCAGGAAGCCAGAGGCGAATGTTGTCCACGGGGTGGGGTGGGGGCACTCAGAATGCTGGAGATTTTTCTAAGGGCCCCGCCTTGGGGACTGGAGTGGCGCACTCTGGGTCGTGCGCTCCCTAGTGGCCAGGATTTTGGGGAAGTGCTCAGGTCTTGGGAAAGTGAGGCACCCGGGGGCTAGAGGCTGGACGCGAGGTCTTTCTCGGTCCCCCAACTGTGAGCAGGACAGAGTTAACCCAGAGCCCTTCCAGGGAGAGGGGCACCAGGAGCTGGGAGGACAGAGAGAGAAGAGGAACGGAGAGCCAGCTGCCGACTGTACCTCCCCCGGGTGAGATGTGGGGCAGAGTAGGGCCACCAAAGGCCATTTTCCCACCCTGAAGGCACTTGGCTGACAGACAAGGCCTGGGGGGTCTGGCCGAGGGCACTGGACCTCCGAGGGACAGGGGCACGGGGAGCTCCAGGACGCAGTTCAGCAGGCCGCTTTGAAGTCAGCCTGTGGTCACTGGCCTAAGAAAATCATTCCAAATCAGTCTGGGGAAAGCAGTTGTACAAGCCTGAAGGATCCACGGTTTGAATTTGCCAGATGGAAAAAGACAAATTTCCTTTATTCTCTGAAGGCGTGTTATTTGTGCAGAGATTTCCTGGAAACTCCATTAAGTCTCTCTCAGGCAGATGGCCTCATAATTATCCCCCAAACCGGGGGCCACTGTGTCTGCTCTCAGGGCCCTGAAGCTCAGCCGGGCAGCCCAGACCTCCCTGGCTTCCAGCCCACCCTCCAACCCCTAGCCATCCACAGCCTTCCCAGGTCAGATAGAAGTCTACTCTTGTCTTCCAACAAGAGTTAAACCTTACTCCATGGGACACAACTGGCTGGCAGTTTGTGGTGGATGAAAGCTTTGCTCTTTTCCACTATTAGGATTGAGTTGTGCCTCCCCAAAACCTACGTCAAAGTCTTAACCCCCAGTACCTGTGAATGTGACCTTGTTTGGAAATAGGGTCTTTGCAGATGTTATCCCCCAAACCCCATTGCCGTCAAGTTGATTCCAACTCATAGCGACCCTACAGGTGGCTGGTGGATTTGAACTGCCGACCTTTTGGCCTTTTGATTAGTAGCTGAGCTTTTAACCACTACACCACCAGGGCTCCGCAGATGTTAACAGTTAAAATTCGAGATCATATGGCATCGGGTGGGTCCTAATCCTATCTCAGTGGTGTCCTATGAAAGATGGGAAGAGATACAAAGAGAGAGAAGACAACCCTGGGAAGATGAAGGCAGAGACTGGAGTGATGAGTCTACAAATCAAGGAATGCCTGGGGCTACCAGAAGCTGGAAGAGACAAGAAAGGATCTTCCTCCAAGAGCCGACAGAGAAAGTATGGCCGTGCTGACATCCTGAATCCAGATCCCTAGCCTCCAAAACTGTCAGACAATAAATTTCTGTTG
Organism: Trichechus manatus latirostris; assembly: GCF_000243295.1. Lineage (NCBI taxonomy): Eukaryota > Metazoa > Chordata > Mammalia > Sirenia > Trichechidae > Trichechus > Trichechus manatus. The sequence goes on along the minus strand of NW_004445084.1, from coordinate 4,569 downwards.
TTTAAAGCAACCCAGTCTATGGGACCTTACTACTGCAGCCCTAAGAAGCAGATAAACCCACCTATGGAACCGGGAAGGAGCCCTGGTGGCGCAGTGGTTAAAGCCCTTGGCTGCCAACTGAAAGGTCGGTGGTTCAAACCCATCAGCAGCTCCTCAGGAGAAAGATGTGACAGTCTGCTTCCGTAAAGATTACAGCCTTGGAAACCTACGGGGCAGTTCTACTCTGCCCTACGGGGTCACTATGTGTTGAAATCGACTCGTCGGTAATGGGTTTTATGGACAGGGGTTGCAAAGTGATGTGATGGTATAAGCAAAGTCGAAGGGTGTCTACTTGACCTAGTTAGGAGCAAACTTAAAAAGTCAAACAGTGGCTGGACTTGACACCTAGGAAATATTGCACGTGTTGTCCTTGAAGAAGCCCCTAGAAAGAAGCATGGATCTTGAATGCAGGCAAGGATCTCAGGAGGCAGCAGTGTTCAGAACAACTCCACCTCGAAGGGTTTAGCCCAACAATTTTATTTTTAAAAACAACACCAACACTCTCCTCCACTTAATACAGCAATTTCTGCTTCCTCCACAAGTGATCATAGCTGTTACCACAGGGGATGTGCAAGCTTGTTATCTGTGCCCATTCCACTTTATCTGGAGGATTTTGTGTTTGTCATGTGTGTCGACTACACAACAGAGTGTAGATTTGCTGTGCTCAGTCTCCCAGAGCCAGTCGGAGTGTCTGCCACTTAGGGCTGTTTCCAGATTTAACTACAGCGTCAACACTGCCTTACACACCTTCTTGCTGATGACTTTGATCTTCTTGGTGTGAATTCCCAGGATTGCCCAAGGGTCTGGTTCCTTGATGGCTCCTTTTATATATTGGGAGTCCTGGTGGCACAGTGGTTAAGAGCTCAGGCTGCTAACCAAAATGTCAGCACCTTGAATCCACCAGCTACTCCTTGGAAACTATAGGGCAGTTCTACTCTGTTTTATAGGGTCGCTGTGAGTCAGAATCAACTCGTCGGCAATGGGTTTTTTAATATATTGTGTGCTAACAGTAAGGTACGTTCCTGGGTTGTCCAAACGGTTTGTGTTGGACTACTAACCTAAAGTTTGGCAGTTCAAACCCACCCAGCAGTGCCATGGAAGAAAGGCATGGTGATCTGCTTGCATTAAGATTATAGCCAAGAAGACTGAAGGAACTCCAGAAAGCATGGCCGCTGGACTCTCTGTCAACCCAGAACTAAAACCATTCCTGAGGCCAACTCTTCAGACAAAGATTAGACTGGACTATGGGACAAAAATGATACTCATGAAGAGTGTGCTTCTTAGCTCAGGAGACTAAATGGGCAGCTCCTGTCCAGAGGTGAGATGAGAAGGCAGAGAGGGTTAGGAGCTGGCTGAATGGACACCAGAAATCAGGGGTGGAAAGGAGGAGTGTGCTGTCACAGTATAGGGAGAGCAGTTAGGGTCACATAACAATGTGTGTATAATTTTTTGTATGAGAGACTAATTTGAATTGTACACTTTCACTTAAGCTACAGCAATTAAAAAAAAAAAAAAGATTATAGCCAAGAAAACCCTATAGAGCAGTTTCACTGAGTAACACATGGGGTCAACATGAATTGGGATCATCTTGATGGCAACTGTTTTTTTTTTTCAATAGTAAAGCATGTCTTCTCCCAAGGCCTGACCAGGAGTGCCTTTGGCTAATATTCATAATTTTGTTAAACTCAAAGGTGCAATGAGGCATTTCCCTCATACTTGCATTTTCTCAAAAGGTGGTTTCCAGTTTTGGGGACAGGGAATTCTTTGGCAGTGATTCTCTCCTTTGTTACCACATGGGTTCAGATTGCCTCTGCACCTGGCTCTTCTGAGGGAGCGCTGCAGGGATGGATTACCCAACGAGCAAGGTAAGCATGTGCTTAGGGCATTAACAGAACAGGAGCACCAGTTTCCAAAGCAAAGACCCATAGATACCAAGTGGACAAGACACAAGGAAAAGCAAGCAGTGCAGTGGAAGGGAACTGGCAGGGCACTAAATGAGAATGTCCATGAGAATGTGTCTGCCAGAAAGAAAGTTCACCCAGGGTCATGAGGGCGCCCACGTCCAAGGTTGTTTAAGCTCTGAGGCTCCTACCACTTCAACACCTTCATTGACATCTGTCTCCTACGGCTCCCCTCCAGGGTAATTGAAACTCCTTATCTTGGCGGGTCTCTTGGGAGTATACTATTTCTTTCTAATAAACATGTATAATTATAGCATCTGTTATGGAACAAACATCAAAATTGAGGTATGAGGCATTTAAAGCAAAACTGGTCCAAGTCCATTTTTCGTTGTGGGAGAGCAACAGAAGTTTACATGGACTGTTGAAACAACTAAGTTCACTGACTCATTCTCTTTTTTATAGGATATGTGGCCCCCACGAATCTGTCAGTCTGTTGTATTGTGGGTGCTTGTGTGTTGCTGTGATGCTGGAAGCTATGCCACTGGTATTCAAATACCAGCAGGGTCACCCATGGTGAACAGGTTTCAGCTGAGCTTCCGGACTAAGACAGACTAGGAAGAAGGAACTGGCGGTCTACTTCTGAAAAAAATTAACCAGTGAAAACCTTATGAATAGCAGTGGAACATTGTCTGATATAGTGCCGGAAGATGAGCCCTTCAGGATGGAAGGCACTCAAAAGATCACTGGGGAAGAGCTGCCTCCTCAAAGCAGAGTCAACCTTAATGAAGTGGATGGAGTCAAGCTTTCAGAACCTTCATTTGCTGTTGTGGCATGACTCAGGATGAGAAGAAACAGCTGCAAACATCCATTAATAATTGGAAAGTGGAATATATGAAGTATAAATCTAGGAAAATTGAAAACCATCAAAAATGAAATAGAACACGTAAACATCGCTATCCTAGGCATTAGTGAGCTGAAATGGACTGGTATTAGCCATTTTGAATCAGACAGTCATATGGTCTACTATGCCGGGAATGATGCATTGAAGAGGAATGGCGTTGTATTCACAGTCAAAAAGAATATTTCAAGATCTATTCTGAAGTACATACAATACTGTCAGTGATAGGATAACATCCATATGCCTACAAGGAAGACTAGTTAATATGACTATTATTCAAATTTACACACCAACCACTAAGGCGAAAGATGAAGAAATTGAAGATCTTTACCAACTTCTGCAGTCTGAAATTGATCGAACATGCAATCAGAATGCATTGATAATTACTGGTGATTGGAATGTCAAAGTTGGAAACAAAGAAGGATCAGTAGTTGGAAAATATAGTCTTGGTTATAGAAATGATGCCGGAGATCTCATGATAGAATTTTGCAAGACCAATGACTTCTTCATTGCAAATACCTTTTTCACCAACATAAACAGTGACTATACACATGGACCTCACCGGATGGAATAAACAGGGATCCAATCGACTACATCTGTGGAAAGAAACGATGGAAAAGCTCAACATCAACAGTCAGAACAAGGCCAGGGGCTGACTGTGGAACAGACTATCAATTGCTCATATGCAAGTTCAAGCTGAAGCTGAAGAAAACTAAAACAAGTCCATGAGAGCCAAAGTACAACTATGAGTATATCCCACTTGAATTTAGAGACCAACTCAAGAATAGATTTGATGCATTGAACACTAATGACCGAAGACCAGACAAGTTGTGGGATGACGTCAAGGACATCATGCATGAAGAAAGCAAGAGGTTATTAAAAAGACAGGAAAGAAAGAAAAAATCAAAATGAATGTCAAAAGAGACTCTGAAACTTGCTGTTGAACATACAGTAGCTAAAGCGAAGAGAAGAAATGATGACATAAAAGCCCCAAACAGAAGATTTCAAAGGATGGCTCAAGAGGACAAAGTAAAGTATTATAATGACATGTGCAAAGACTTGGAGATAGAAAACCAAAAGGGAAGAACACACTCAGCATTTCTTAAACTGAAAGAACTGAAGAAAAAAATTTAAGCCTCGATTTGCAATAGTGAAGGATTCTATGGGCAAAATGCTGAACGACGCAGGAAGCTTCAAGAGAAGATGGAAGGAATACACAGAGTCACTGTACCAAAAAGACTTGGTCGACGTTCAGTCATTTCAGGAGGTAGCATATGATCAAGAACCGATGGTACTGAGGGAAGAAGTCCAAGCTGCATTGAAGGCATTGGCGAAAAACAAGCCTCCAGGAATTGACAGAATACCAATAGAAATGTTTCAACAAATGGATGCAGCGCTCGAAGTGCTCACTTATCTATGCCAGGAAATTTGGGAGACAGCTACCTGGCCAATTGACTGCAAGAGATCCATATTTATGCCTATTCCAAAGTAAGGTGATCCAATGGATTGTGGAAATTATCAAACAATATCATTAATATTACACGCAAATAAAATTTTGCTGCAGATCATTCAAAAGAGGCTGCAGCAGGCTGTCGACCAGGAACTGCCAGAAATTCAAGCCAGATTCAGAAGAAGACGTGGAACAAGGGATATCACTGCTGCTGTCAGATGGATCCTGGCTGAAAGCAGAGAATACCAGAAAGATGTTTACCTGTGTTTTATTGACTATGC
>NW_004445083.1:7350-8749 GCF_000243295.1 Trichechus manatus latirostris | reverse complement strand
GTATCAGAAGAGTCAGTATTTTAAGATAACATAAAAAGTATGTAATTTACCATTACCTCCATAACTATTATCTGGAGAAAGAATGCCTATTCCCACAAGCCTAGTTACATAGCTCTTGAAAACAGTCATTGGTGAACACGGTATTATCACAAAGTCATAAAATATGCATATACACCATACGTAAAACCGACTGCATATTCTTGATAGTACACTACTGTGAGTGAATGTGCCACTCCACTCACTGAGTACAGGATCTGGGGACGTGGCATGTGTCAGTCTGTGGCCCCCACAGTAAGTCTCGGTTACTGAGCGACAATCACTGGATGAGCATTTGGCCATACGGAGAGTGCCTCTAACATTTAAGAGTACCTGTATGTTTTTGGTATAAAATGGGCCCCCCTAAAAGCAAGCCAGCAACTCCAACTGGTACTTAACTGAAGAAACAAAAATCTATTTTAATGCTAAAGGAAAAAAAAATTGCCATGTAAGGACTACTTGAGACACAGTATATCAATCTTCAATGTATGCATAAATATAGCTATGTAATACTGTATTTTATGGATGATGTTCGAAATTTTTATAAGGATAATTTTGACTATATATATTCTTTCACATTACTAAACAAACTCGAGAACCAAACTCTTGCATCAAATGTAAATACACTGTATAGATGTTTTGACAGAGCAGCAGTTAAATATAAAAGTTTCTGTTTTAACTGAGATAAAAGACAACCTCCACCAACAGCACTCTCTGCAACAATGATTTAAATTAAAATTTATTCTGTTGGGAGCAAGGAGGGCAGCAAATAAAATTTGATCCACTAGGGGAATCTGGCTGAAGATTAATAGTTTCAAGCCTAACAGGGGCAGAATTTAATTCCCAATGCATAATTTATAATTTACCTTGTTCATTAGGAAGAACTGGATATTAACAGAAGGCGCTCATTATACCTGCCTTAACAAGAATTGTGGCTGTATTTGCAAAACTGAAAAAGATAAACATACTATCCAAGAATAATATTATTCTAGTTTTTAAGCTTGAAAAATTAGCCAAAACCTAATTATTAATGTATTCCTCCAGAATATTAAGTATTAATGAAGAAAAATATATTTATGTGATGCTAGAGCTTAGAAATTATGATCTTATAAGAAATACATTTTATATATCTCATCCTCCTTTTCTGCTTAAAAATTAGGCTTAATAAAGAGCCATATATATGTCAGGTGGCACTTCTTTTTATTGAATTGGATATATAAGTCTTGTCTTTATAAAAAGGCAATATTCTCCTCCCATGGCATATCTCTCATAACTGCAACAGAACTTTGTCCAAAATCAGTGGAGTTTTTCCAGAAAAAGCCAATGATCAATATACAGGATACAGGATTTTCCTCTAGATTCT
>NW_004445083.1:4411-5759 GCF_000243295.1 Trichechus manatus latirostris | reverse complement strand
AAATGAGGAGAGTGAAGCAGTTTATATACTGAAAATCTGAAGTATTTTTATCCAAAGCAGTAATTCTGTAAAGCCATCAACCTGCCAGATTTCTGGTAAGAGCTGATGTATGCTCTTCTTAACCTACAGGGTCGCTATGAGTCAGAAACGACTCCAAAACAAGGGGTTTGGGTTTTTTTTTTTTTGGTGTAAGTTTAACAAAATCCTACTGTTTTGTAGTGTCTGTAACCAGCCACAAGGGGGAGCTTGAACTGTTAAGAGAGAATCTGCACACAAGCCACGAGGAGGTTTACTGTAAAAAATTACACTTTTTGTTTTTAATCTAACCGAAATTATTTAAAAATCAGACACATTTAAGACTGCTTACAAGGACATGTGAGAATATGGTAGGCAAATAACAGCCTCCTGTCATAAAAAGAATATATTTCAGTTTCAGTTAAAAAGCTGCCAAATTGAGAGTATTTATTCATTATTCATACATTTAGCATATGCCCAACGGCTTAAAGAAACCAGATTTGGTATAAAAAATATCAACGAAGGGATAAGTATAATTTTAATAACCTAATGTCTTGACTTTTTCCGTGCAATATTTAAGTTAACAACAATCATCAATGTTCAAGTCATTATTGTTATGACACCAGCAAGTAAACAAAAACCAAGTGCAATTTCATGGGTATAAAATCTATACCTCCTTGATAGGTAAAAATAGAGATGGCATGAAAGATTTTTAAGTTTGTTTTCATTTTCCATTGGACATTACCCAAAAGCATCTAGCATAATCTTCACCCGTAAGAGGCACTATCTGATATGTTTGCTCAGTCAATGATTTATTCCAAATTGAGACTGAAGTGAGTCCGACTACACAGAATTGGTCAATCAACCCCCAAAGTAAAGACTAGTACTTACTGCAAAGAAAATATTACTGCAAAGCTGGAAAGTAGTATCATGGGAAGAAGACAATATCCAAGGACACTTGCCACACAACCAAATGAAACACCCGTCATACTCATTAGGTTTAATAAACAAAACATTCCGAGACATCCAATTGCACTGATCCCATATACATAGCCAAACTGGATTTTGCCGGCCTATAGGTAAAGAAAGGAATACAGGATAAAGATCAAATAATCTTTATTTTTGGCTGTATTCCACTTAAAATGAAACATGTAGAAGATAATCAATTAGTGAGCACCTATTCAGTATCAGGATACCTACAGAAGAATCTCTTCTTTACGTAATGAAGTTCAAGACTGATCAATTGGCTTATACAGCCTTCTTAAGAAGCTTAAAGTAGCACCTCCCAATATACAGACATTAGGTTTTCCGTTTTCCAGTTAGCGCTTGAATA
>NW_004445083.1:0-1214 GCF_000243295.1 Trichechus manatus latirostris | reverse complement strand
ATTTTGTGCAAGTGGGAAAATCTCTTTAAGAACCACCATCAATATCAAAGCTTATTCTTTGTGTAAGCCTTCTGAATATAATAAAACAGTATCATTAATACAACTTGCATTTAAATAATGCTTTTAATTTTTCATATATAGGTATCCCCCGCTTTTCAGAAGTTCACTTTATGCCACTTGGCTGGTACGAAAGACCTACATTAGTACCTATTTCACTAACCCAAAGAAATGTGAAGAGGATTTTTGCTTTTACGAAAAAAGGCAAAAAGCAAAACTAGCGTTCAGTGTTTGTTTTGCAGTGAGCCATCAGAGGCAGCACACACCCAGAACAGTGAGAGTGGCGTCGCCAAGCTCCTTCCCCAGGAACTATACTCAGCATCTCAGCATCAAGCTGCTGTAGCTTAAACTGTGTCTGTGAACACTATATGTTAGTGTTACTTTAGGTTTTACGTGTTATCTGGTATGATTGGGTGGGTTATTTTTTGGGTCTGTGAACGCTCAAAAAATTTTCCCATATAAATTAATAGTACTTGCTTTTCTGCTTTATACCATTTTGGCTTATAAAAAGTTTCATAGGAATGCTCTACTTTTGGATAGTAAGGGAAACTTGCAGTTGTACACCTATTGTCTTGTGAGTAGATGTTATAGCAAAGCTTGCATTTTAGAGGGAGAGTCCTCCTACCATGGCTACTTTAATGACAATGACAAGAGGGAACATAAGGGTATAGAAGCCATTATCTTTAAAATTCCTGTTTCATCATGTTCTGCAAAAATATGACTTATCTAGATTGATGGGACCAATCTAAATATTATATAGTAAGAAGTACAGAAGTAAAATCATTCCTGTAAAGGATACTTAAAAATTGAAAGCTGAGAGGTCTTAGAAGATTCTTTAGTCTAATAATTTTTTAAAGATGTTCCCTGTTGATAAATATAAAAATCTAATGACCTCCATTAACATTATTTGAGATTTTAAAATTAAATCTAATATTTAAATTAAGTGCCTTGACTACAAGCAAATCAAAGCAACAGTAAATTTTCAGCTACCCAAAGCCCTTGGAGATTCCAGTATGATTTTTAAGACTTCCCACACTAATCCAACACATGCTTAAACAGTATTTATTTTTCTGGCTATAAAATAATATTGAATTTAACTACAGTATTATTTTAACAGAAAAGGCTAAAAAACAATATAGTTATCAATAAACGTATTG
>NW_004445082.1:0-8765 GCF_000243295.1 Trichechus manatus latirostris | reverse complement strand
TCTTAGTGAGTCCTTGTGAGCCCAGCTTCAGCTGGGGCACACTCCATATGTTTAAGGAGGAGAAGTGGCATAGCGATGAGTAACACCTGGACTTAGTTGCTCCTAGATGGCGGCCATTGTAGGCTCTTTAAACTCACGGTGCTGGTTTTCCACCGGATACCATCTGGTTCTTCACCAGGTTACTAAGTAAGAGCAATGCTCTTATCAATTGCATAGCCGGAGTGAGCAGACTTAATGTGTCTTTTAGGTGTGCATGGCAATAGAGGATAATCTTAAAAAGATATTATAATTCTTTGTATTGACAATACCCTGATTGTGGGACCAATGGGTTTCCTCCGATTCTCATTTTGTAAGTTATGCACTATCTTTTAACATTCACTAAGATTATTATTCTTAAAGGCTTAAAGATTTATTAAGGCTCAAAGATTCGTTAACAATCAAACAAGCAATGATTTACACAGCTTTGCCATTACTTGGAAGGGAATCGCTAGGAAGGGTAATTTACACATCATAACAGATTTAAAAATCAAAAAAACCCTGATTTACACAAATTCACTATCAATTGGAAAGGAATCATCTAACTTAGAAATTTATCTATACGGAAGCATTTAACCTAGAAGACGCAGAAAATATAGGGGAATTTACACATAACAAATTTTCATTGGGAACTTACCGATTAACAAATTACTGATTAACAAGATAATATAGGATGACTATTGAGGATTGATTATCACGAGGGAAACCATAGCTAGAAACAGGTTTTCAGGTGTAAGTGGGGTACCTGTAGTTGAGAGGATATGTTCAGCTTTGGAGGAGAGGGCTTTCAGACCTCCCCATGTTACGGGTATTGCAGATCTCTGTTGTTCAGTGTCCATCCCCAGGGGAAGGGGTGATTTTGGGTAGGATGGCGGCACTTCAGTGTTCATCCCTGGGGGAAGGGGTGCCAGTGTCATTTGTAGCTCTGGAGTTGGGTCGGATGACGGCTCCCGAAGGGGTGGTGGTGGCGGTTCAAAGAAGGGAAGGGGCAGAGGTGCAGGGCAGAGTGTGCCAGCAAGGGGGAGCTGCAGAACGGAGTGCATCTGGGACCCCTAGTCACGACCAGAGCGCAGAGCCTGCTCTCGCCTGCCCAGAGCCTCCAGGGGGGCCGTCCCAGGCAGCGATGTCCCAGGTGACCAGGCCGGCGAGCCCGGGCAGCTGCGAGCAGAGTAGGGCGCCCGCTCGTGCCGCCGCCCACTGAGAAAGACAGGACAGACTCCAGTGTGAGAATGGCGGTGGTTCCCATCAGAAGGGTGGCGGCTGTCGCTGGGTCATGATATGGTTTTACTAATTGGGCAGGAATCCAAAGTGGACCTGTAGGAGACAAAACAGCCTCATACCCTCAATCCCAGGTTAGTAATTCTATAGGTCCTTGCCAGACAGAGATATTTTGAAGATCGTTATAGAGGACCTGTGGGCGAGGTCGGGTGTCAGAGGGGATAAAATGTCGCTCTGCAGCAGTACAATCATCTTTGGCAACCGATAAAAAGTTAAAGGTAAAGAAAGCTTTGGCAAATCTTTCATTCTGGTCACATACTCTAGACCCATCATCTCCCCCCTTTTGTTTATTTAAGAGCTGTTTGAGAGTATGATGGGCACGTTCAATTATGGCTTGCCCTTGAGGGTTATAAGGAATGCCAGTGGTATGAAGACTATTCCAAGTGGCACAAAATTGTTGAAATTTAGCAGAAGTATATGCAGGCCCATTATCAGTTTTAAGGGCTTGGAGACATCCCATAGTTGCAATGGCTCTGGTGAAATGAAGACAGGCATGAGTAGAATGTTCTCCAGAAAGGGCTGTAGCATACAGAAACCCAGAATATATTAGCCAAATGAAAGCCTTTACTACATTGGGAACACTTTCGGGTTGGAGGTTTAGTGTTGGCTTTTTTGTTTTTTAAACTATGACAGTCCTTTTTAAAATGTCCAGGTTTACCACACCCAAAACAGGTGGCAGTGGATGGATGGAGAGCTGCCACTAATACTTGTGCCTTATGAATTTCTGTGCTAACATTTTGACACGCTCTAATCATTTCAGCTAGGTTAAGATTCTGTACCTTTAAGGGAGCTAAAACAGCCCGACAGTCAGCATTAGCATTTTCATAAGGAAGCTGGAGACAAAGAACTTCAGCTGCTTGTTGATTGTCTACCTGTAGGGAAATGGCTGTTTGGAGACGGTTGATAAAGTCAATGTAAGGCTCATTTGCCAATTGGCCAATAGTGGCAAATGAGCCGGTGGGCGTTCTGGAATCAGTGATTTTACTCCAGGCTTTGGCGGCAGTGTCGGAGGTTTGACTGAATGCTTTCCTATTCATCTGGCTCTGGGCCTGAGGAGTGGAACAATTCCCAATACCCAGGAGCATGTCAAGACTAACAAGGTTATTATGATGAAGATTGTCTACAGCATAAAGTTTACAATGCTCCTTGTACTCTTGACTCCATACACTAAATTGAGCAGGAGTTAAAACTGTTCGCATTAGGAGATTCCAGTCCCAGGGGGTCATTTCAAAGCATTGTCCTAAACCTTCCACAACCCCTTTTGTAAAGGAACATTGTAAACCATTTTCTATCATGCTTTTATGAAGTTCCTTAAAAGCTTGAAAGCCAAGGCCATTGTGACGGGGTGGCCCTGATCCCCAAATGACAGGATAAGCAGAAAACCCCTCTTTCTCACAGCCCTCCCGCAAACATCTTTCCATAAGCGACTCATGTTGAGAGAAATCAGCCTTGGGAGGCGTGGAAACAGGAGGGTCATAAACATTTTCTTTACTAGGGGAGGGAGCAGAAGGAGCTGCCTGTAGGGGCTGTAAAGCGAGGCGGCAGTGATGCCAAGCAAAAAGAACTGAAGCTGGGATGTTCATGTCACGAATGACGTTACTGATACGTTCCCATGCTTCTACATCAAGGTTCCCCTGCAAGGGGTACCAAGGACAGGCAGATTCAATTCAAAGCAGAAGTTGGGTAAGGGCTTCTTCTGACACCTTAAGCTTAGAGGCCTTTAACAATCCCAACAACTGGGTTTTGTGTTGACGCTGCTCAGGAGAAAGAGAATTCCCCACAGCGAGGACGAATAGGAAAATGAAGGAAAGAATGATAGGAAAGCTCCTGGCCTGAAGCCTGAAATCCCTTGGGAGCAGTCAGGAAAGACCTGCCGCTCTGGGGCTAAAGCAGCCCGATCTGAGAGCATTCGGGAAAATTCTGCCTGCGGAAAAACCCCGCAGCTCTCGGGCTGTGCCTTTAAACAGCCTGAAATGCATGTCCGATACTCACCACCTAAAGGGATTGAGTGTGAGGATGCCTATGCAGCTATACGGCGGTCTGTCCTCACACAGGGCACCATCTGTTGCAGCGGCTACGGTTGTTGGGGCAGCGGAGACAATAATCAATGCCACAACTCTTACAGAGAAGTGGGGCCAGGAGGGTCACTCTGAGGAGTCGAACCCAGCTTCAGTCCCAGGAGTTTATTTTATAGTCAATACAGCAAACAGTGAAGCAAATAACAGAACAATGGGCTTTGGGTGAATAACAATAAAAGTTTCGGGCAAGGGAGGAGGAATTCAGGTAAACAAGCCAATCAGTAACGGGTTTGGAAAAACAAGTCGTGACAAGTCTCAACATGTTGCGGACAAGTCTGCAGCATAGAGGCCTTTATACATCCATATTTTAATGGCATATATCCCCACACTGGTCTACTGGTGCTGAGGTCTGCATTCTTTTCTCTTACACAAATGCAGATTTTATACCATCTCTAATCTGTTGCCGTTGAGACAATTCTAACTTATAGAGATCTTACAGGACAGAGTAGAGCTGCCCATAGGGTTTCCAAGGCTGTAAATCTTTATGGAAGCAGATTGCCACATATTACTCCTGCAGAGTGGCTGATGGGTTCGCACTGTTGAGCTTTCAGTTAGCAGCCAAGGGCTTAACCACTGCTCCACTAGGACTCCTTTTAATCATGTTACTCCTGTATATAATTCTCATCACCTTTAGAATAAAAATAGGATAAACCAAAACCTTTAGCATAGAATTCCAGTTTTGGCCAAGATGAAGAAGATGGACTGAATTTACTATTTACCCTCTCATCTGAAACAACTAGTAAACCAGACAAAATAATGAAACAATGTTTTTTTATGTATTGGACATCAGACACAAGACACTAATCCCTGAGGGAAGAAAGAAATGAGGTGAGCCCTAAGATGGCTCCTGTTTACTTCTTAGAGAATTTCCAGGTGATAGTGCAGGGAGAAGAATTCCAAGTACCACCTGCAGTCTTCATAAGTTGAGGACATAGAGGAAGCCAAGGCAATTAGAGTTTACAGGTCAGTGTAAAAGCATGCAGAGATCTGCAGAAAGTCCTCTTCAGTCTTCAGCTGAATGCTGATCAGCCTTTATTTGTGTTAAGAAACTACATGAGGCTAAGAGAAGAATCACTCAAATGGAAGAGACAGAGAAGCTCTGTCTCCTAGTGCTCACACAGGCTTGGGACTATTTTATGGTCCCTCCAGCAAATCTCATAATCCATGGCTATTTGGTAGAGTGTTCAGAAAGTATTGTCTCTGAACCAGGGAAAAATTAGCCCTAGACTAAAGGCTACTCTGGTCCATCTTACAAAGCTTTAAACGTGTGTTTAAAAGAAAAAAAAAATCAAACAATTTGCAAGTAATTTAATTTCATCCAAGGACAGAATTCAAGAATATTTATAGAAATACAAAAATATTTAACTGGTATTCAATTACTGTTTTTAAAGGGAGGAAGGAATATTTATTGATTAACATTTTTTAAATCAGATTGGTAGATTCATAGGTGTTCACATGCTTCTATGTGCAAGACATTGTTTTATGCATGGAAACAGAGTAGTGAAAAAGATCCCTGAGCATGCATCCTAGTATGTGTATGTACATACATGTATGGTTGTGCTTATATATGTGTTTACTTTGTAGTGGAAAGTTATGCAAGTAAATAAGTAAATGAGAAAGATAATTTCAGGTATTAAAAAACATATGAAGACAATAAAATACATTGACCTCATTTAGGGTGGGGAATATTTTGGGTGGTCAGGGAAATCTTCACTGAGCAGGTGATATTTGAGCTGATATTTCTAGAACAAACAAACCAACTCTTCAAGTTTCTGGGCTAGGAGCTGTCCATGCAGAGGAAACATTAAGAGAAAGAGCCCTCAAGTGAAGAGTATGTGGTGTGTTTGAGAAAGAAGAAAAAGAAAACATTGGCTAACAATATGTGCAATGACTAAAAATCTACCTGCAAAATACTTCTTAAAAATGTTAAATAGGAACTATCATATACTGTCTAAAAGCAAGGGATTGAAGAAAACAGCTCCTTAATTCACATTCACCTTGAATAATCTAAGATTTTTAATGTAATGACTATTTAGGGTGTGCTACTACTTGCCTAATCAATCCCTTTACCTGGAAATCCCTCACATCAGCATTTTTATTTATTTGGTAGTTGTGACACCAAATGTTACTTACATGTGCATAGGTTACTGCAAGATGGAAGCTTTCTAGCCCCAAGGCTCAGCTGGGGGAAGGTTCAAAATAAGCAATTTAGAAAAAAGTGACTTGATTGCAATTATCACAATATGCTGAATAGGGAAAATTCTGGGTGTGTTACATGTAATGAATTTCATTCTGCTGAAACATCATTTTTGACAACTGTTCCTGACTATTGAAAAAGACCTGAAATGAGTTTCTTTAGCTTCTGGTGTCTAATCATGGGGGAAATAGATTACATAATCAGGGTGGAGGATCTGGATGGCTGCCACTTGTATAGGTACTTTGTTGCATGCATATGGAACCACTTAATAAATACAGCCTGTAGCACACCCATAACTTATTTCCTACAGACCTTGCAGACCTCATAACCATGAAGCCCTCAGGCACTCTTCTTTTGGTCAGTGTGGCTTGTTTGTTCCTCCTTGCAGGTGAGTACTATAGAGACTGAGATAGAAAGAGATATAATGGAATTCTGGACCAGATTAGTCAATGTCAGCAGTCATAATGTTGTTGTTGTTGATGATGATGATGATGATAAAGGTGGTTAATGATGGTAACTGCCAATCACATTTTTAATTTAAAAAGAACTTCTAAATTAAATTGGCTTCTTTAATTTTCACTGTAATAATACATAAGAGATAGTTTTATCCAATTGCAGAGATAATGTTACATATCATAACATGAGATGGCCTGCCCTGGGTCGCATGTATCTCAAATGGCTAATTACAGAAGTTCCAGGCCAATTGTTCTCCTGTCAGTAGACTACCGTTAACAGCATAGGTGTACCAATAAGTTTCATTCTTCCAGGAAGCAATTTGTATTGAAGTTAGAAATTCTCAGCTGAAGTCACCATCAAGAAATTCTTATCTAATGTGCTTAATTGTCAGAATTTTTCTGAGATGCTCCCATTTTACTGAAAGCTGAGTTATTCTTACTTACATTCTAGATTAACAAGGTAAAGAGATGGGTGGATGGATGGATGGATGGATAGGTAGGTAGGTAGATAGATGATAGACAGATACACAGATAGATAGATAGATAGGAAAGGTAATGTGATATAATGGAAAAGGTCTAGGACTGGGATCCTAACATTTTTTTTTTTCTAGTTCTCACTCTCTTACTATCTCTTTAATATCGAATGTGTCTTTCACTTTTCTCTGCGTTCTGTTTCATCACATAAAAATGGAAATTCTGAACCTTATATACTCTAAAGCTTTTTTCAGCAAAATGTTATCCTTCAGTGAATTGACTTTGGAGTTAAAGAAACCTAGATTTGATTCCTGGCTCTGTCATTTACAAGTTGCATGTCATCAGACAAGGAAACTAATATAGAATTCAGTTTCATTATATTTAAAAAGGGGTTATTAGTATGACATAATGTGCATAAGATTTAATACAGTGCTTAACATATAGAAGTCTCTTCATAAATAGTAGATATTGTTAGTGTAAGTGAGAGTAGTGGTAAATAATAGTTTTTTTTAATGTTCTCAAAATTATTTTGCATTTCATTGTTACAATAGCACCTTGTTCTCCAGTTGTCTTGACTATCTTTTAATCAAATGGCTTTTAGAGTTTTGAATTTTCAAAAATTTTTCTAGTTACATATATGCCTCTTTGACAAATAATATGTTCAGTTTTCCTTCATTTCTCCAAGTAATGAGACTTTTGGCATGTGTTTCACTTTCTTCTTGGCCCTTCCCTATGACAGCAAGAGACTGTCTTACAATGATGATGTCGAGTTGGGAATTACTCTGAGTGTTCAATTAAGATGTTCTGAGCTCATTTGGTTATCCTGGTGAGAAGGTGGATGATAGCATGATGTACTGATCTAGACAAGTTGTCATCATTGGTGTAGATGCATTTCTCTAAGGCAAACATTAGGAAGTTAACAACACATTTGACTAAAAGCTAGACAAATTGCAAATATAATGAAAAGAGCTTTGTACTGGTCATTCGTAACCTGGCCTCTAGCTCAGTTGTGCAGTTAAGAAGCTGTTTGTCCTGCTGCAAGTTTCTTTCCTTCTCCGGGCTGCAGTCTTCATTCATAAAGTGGGATAGTTATAATGGAAGATCTCTAAGGATTATTTTAACTGTAACTTTCTAGAATTCTGCTGAGCTGTTGTGACTTATCAGTGTCTATTTTCTCTTTGCAAAGGCTTGGAGTCAAGGAGGCTTTCGCATACTTGCTTCTTTTTCTCCTGGGACGTTTCATATCGCAACAAGAGATTGTCTTGACAATGATGATCTTGAGTTAGGAATTAACGTGGATGTTCAACTAAGATGTTCTGAGCTCATTTGGTTAGTTTGGTGAGAAGGCAGATGATAGCATGACATACTGACCTAGAAAAATTGACATCATTGGTGTAGATGCACTTTCCTTAACAGTGGAAAATTACTTGAAAGTTATCTGCAATTTTACTTTAACTTAGTCAGGTGTCACATTTCCAAGTAAGGAGTTTATACTCAGTCAAAACCTCTAAAACAGTATGGTGCTTACAAAAGTGTGGGTTGAATAGGGTCACCATATCATTTCTTTTCCAAATCAGGATTACTTTTAGAATGAAACTCGTTCTTATAATAGTTATAAAAAAGAAGATAATCATAAACTTGCATTGTTCAGGCAACCCAGAAGATATCTCTACAACCCTCTACGTCTAAGGACCATATAGATAAAAGTCACTATGAATGTTTGGTAAGATGCACATTCCTACTCTCTGCATATAATACTAGGCCTATCAATTGAACCGGAATATTGAGGAATTTTAAGACCTAGGAAACTACATTTTAAAAAGCCCCCCTGTTATTTTGAAGCACCTTAAAATTTGAAACTTACGGCTCTAAATTTTACTTAACAGATTTGGGTATATAGAATATTTGCAAGAATCAAAGATTTTGAACACTTTGATATCTTCGATTGACAATTAATAATAATAGGGTCCACAACCTTTAAAAAATAGTTGTATATCTTAAAATACAAAAAAATACAGTTTTTTTTCATTATGGGATTTGAAAATGAGACTACTCAGATTTATATTTCAGCTCTATTATTAAGTAAATGGGTAACTTTGGGTAAGTTACTTCACCTATCTGTGCCTCAGTTTCCTTATCAATAAAATTCAGCTAATAATAGTACTTAATTCATAAGTATATTAGTTCACTAAATATAGTCAAGAGTGTTTGGCACATAGTAAATACTGAATAAAACATACATATTAT
>NW_004445081.1:0-8668 GCF_000243295.1 Trichechus manatus latirostris | reverse complement strand
CTATGTGTATTTTCACCAAAAAAAAAAAAAAAGGTTGAGAAGTTAGAGGGTTGATATGTTGTGGGGTTGTTAATCAACGTCATAAAACAACATGTGTAATTCTGTTTCATGAGAAACTATTTGTTCTGTAAGCCTTCACCTGAAGTACAATTAAAAAAAAAGAAGAAAAAAAAAAGAGAGAAGTCTTCTTTACCATTGTTTCCATGGGTGGTAAATTCCTTAAGACGGATTCCAAGAGGTAGAACTATCTGAGTGAACTATTTACTTCTTTTCTATTTCTTATTTAACGCCCTTGATCTACAGCACCAAATCGCTCTGCAGAAAATGGGGCCACCCACCAGGATTCTGGTTTTCCCCACATCCTTGACACCTCTGGGTTCCACTTCCTGCCAAAGTCAAAAAACCTAGGTTGTGTGAGGAGAGCAAACAGCCCCGAAACACTGGAAGAGGGATTTTGTGGCTTACTGGACTTGTTTCAGATCAGTTGGGTGGGGTGCGGGTGGGGGGAATGCAGGGACAATAGGTAAAGTGTTTGGGCAGGCCTAGCGGGGATTTAGGTCCCTCTAAAATACCTTGTGTCTTGCAACCTCGCTGAACTCACTTCTTCCTTCCAGGAGCTGCTTTGGCGATTCCATCGGATTTTCTGCATAGGCTATCATGTTGACTGCAAATAAAGGCAGTCTTACATCTTCCTTTCCAGTCCGTTCTCCTTTCATTGATTGATTTCTCTCTCTGTTATGGGTTGGCTTTTCCTGCTTCTTTGTAGGCCTGGTTACTTCAGATTGGATGTGAGACATGGTGAATTTTACCTGGGGTACCTGACATTTTTGTCTTGTCCCAGGATGCTCTTAAGATTCTTGGAAACGGTATGTTCCTTTCGGCTGTTGCTTTTAAGATTTGCTCCGTGGGACCAGAGCGGCTTTCAGGGTAGCATGAATGTTTCCTCACTGCTGAGGCGAGACCGTGCTGAGTACTCCACCGGTTGGCCTCTGGATCCTGAGATTTCCCAATCCTGTGGGGGTGGATAGGTGCTGTTCCTTTCCCTGCTGGATCCCCGCTGGGTGTGGGTACCACCGTTAACCCTTTCTGGTGGTCCTTTCCTTGGCCTCTCGTCATCTCCTCAGGCATGTGCCCATCAGGACTCTGCTGCATACTCGAGGGGACCCTCTGCCCATCATCTCCAGGGTTCTCCCCCTCTGTAGCTCTTGGTCTATGATACACGGGGCTTTACAGACCAGACTTGAGTCTGACCCTCCCTCCCTCGCCCTGCAAAGCCCAGAGGCAGTCTGCCGCCTTGGCCTCAAAGGTGGACCGCTGAAGCTGCTGGGCTGTTGACAGCATAAGGCAGGTCACGTGGCTCCTCTCTTCTAGAGCCTGGGGAAGCTGGAGCAGGAAGAGCAACCTCAGAGAACCAAGTCCTGGATTTTGCGGGGCCTGAAGCCAGCAATTCCCCCTGGTCCTTTTAGCTGCACGAACCCAGAGCGTCCCGTTAGACTTTAGCCATTTGGGTGTTTTTGTTTCTCTTGGGTATTTTTTTTTTAACTTGCAAGAGAAAAGTCTCGTCAATTATGTCCTGTTATTCAGCATTCACTCCTGTCAACATTTTGGAATATTTTCTTAGTTATATAGTTTTATTTATACATCACATGTATAACAATAATATATAACACATACGTTTTTTAAAGTTCAGGATTCAATTTTTCCTAAATTTTTTTTATTTAACATTGAGGTTTTCCTGTTTAGAAGAATTTTTCTAAAAATTCTTCAAAAGGAAGTTATTGAATGGATGCATAGAAAGATGCATTAGAATGTAACTGCTGAACATTGAAGTTGTTCCCATTTTATTTCCTATAAGAGGTATTGATTCAATGGGATTCTTGTATATGATTGTATGAGTGGTTTTTTACCTAAGATAGATTTCAAGAGGAAGCATTACTGAGTTAAATATTTACTGCTCTGTTTCTTATTTAAGGCTCTTGATCTGCAGTACAAAATTGCTCTCCAGAAAATGTGGCCTGCCGTGAAATTTCTGATCTCCCCACATCCTTATCGGCTCTGGGGTGGCTTTCTGCCCTCCCTCACTCCCTGCCAAAGGAAAAAAAAGAAAACATGGTTTGTCTGGGAAGAGCAAACAACCCAGAAACACTAGAAGAGGAATTTTGTGGCTTACCGGCCTTGTTTCAAATCAGTGAGGACAAGTGCTGGGACAATTGGTTAGTGTTTGGGGGAGGGGATTAGCTCCTTCTAAAATATCTTGTATCCTGCAACTTTGTTAAACTCCCTTGTTAGTTCTAGGAGACCCTTTGTAGATTCCATCCGATTTTCTACATAGATGATCACATTGACTGCCAATAAAGGCGTTCTTACATCTTCCTTTGCAATCTGTTCTCCTTTTATTGTTTGATTTCTCTCTTCATTATGGGTTGGAATTTCTTGCTTCATTGCATGCCTGGCAGTTTTTGACTGGATGCCTTACTTTGTGGTTTTACCCTGGGTGCTCAATATTTTTGCATTCCTAAACATAATCTTGAGATTTTTCTGAGATGCTGTTAAGTAAACTTAGACACAGTAGGATGCTTCTGAGTCTTGTTTTAAGGTTTGCTGAGTAGTTCCCAAACTGCTTTTAGTGTGGGATTAATTTTTTGACACTACTGGGGTAAGTCCCTTCTGAGTACTCTACCTGGTATCTCCTGATTTATGAGGTTTTCCATTCATGGTGGTGGGGACAAGAACTAGTCCCGGTCCTGCTTGAGCCCTGGGCGTAGTTATCTTTAATCCTTTCTGATGGTCTTTTCTCCGGCCTCAGAGAGCTTCTATACATGCATGTGCTGACCAGTGCTGTGCTGAATACTTGAGGGGGACACTGCCGATCTCCAGGGTTTTCTCCCTCTGCAGCTCTCTCCTCTCTGGTACTCTGCCCTGCAAACTGCAGCTGCACAGAATCTCATTTCTGTCTCCTCCTCTCTGGGAGCTGATTGGATTCCGCCTGGTGATCATGGACGATGGTGACAATGAAGATGATGAATACGATGATGAAGAATCTCACGTATCAGGTGCAGCAGCTGTACTGGCTATAGTGAGGAAGTTTATTTCTCTCTCTTTTTCCTTCTCTCTCTCTGTCTCTTTCTCTTTCTTCAGACAATTTTGACATTAATTATTGATGGATAGATGATAATTTACCTTTTTTACAACACTATCCACTCTACTTTCCCTACTCATCCTCCCACTATGGTTCTATTATATTTCATTCATTTCTTAGGGTTTTTTCCCCTAAAGTTGAAAACGGCCTTGTTTCTCACTTTCATTAAGTTCTGTACACCAATACTTGTAATTTAATTAATTAAAAAAAGTTTATTGTGTTTTAGGTGAATGTTTACAGGGTAAATTACTTTCCCATTCAAAAATTCATACACAACTTTTTTGTGACATTGGTTGCCATCCCTGCAATGTGTTGGCACTCTCCCACTTTCCCTTTACACCTCGGGTTCCCCATGTCTGTTCATCCAGGTTTCCTGTCCCTTCCTTCTTTCCCTCTCTGCCTTTGGGCACGTGTTGCCCATTTGGTCTCTCATACTTGATTGAACTAAGAAGCACGTTCCGCACGTGTGTTATTGTTTGTTTTATATGCTTGTCTAATCTTTGGCTGAAAGGTGGACTTTGGTAGTGGCTTTGGTTCTGAGTTAGCAGGGTGACCATGGGCTATAGGCTCAGGAGTTTCTCCAGTCTGTCAGACCAGTAAGTATGGTCTTTTTTTAATGTGTGTATGAATTTGAATTTTGTTCTGCATTTTTCTCCTGCTCTGTCTGAAACCTCTATTGTGATCCCTGTCAGAGCAGTCGGAGGTGGTAGCTGGGCACCATCTAGTTCTCCTGGGCTCGGACCGGTGCAGGCTGTGGTTCATGTGATCCGTTAGTCATTTGGACTGATAGTATCCTTATGTCTTTGATTTTCTTCATTCCTCTTTGCTCTGGATGGGATGGGACCAATAGATGTATCTTAGATGGTGGCTCAAAAACTTTTAAGACTGCAGACGCTACTCATCAAAGTAGGACGTAGAACATTTTCTTTATGCGCTATGGCATGCCAATTGACTGAGATGTCTCCCACGTCCGTGGTCCCCAGTCCTCAGCCCCAGTAACTCAGTCCCTCAAGGTGTTTTGGATGTGTCTAGGAAGCTTCTAATTGTGAGGATGCTGCAGGACCGGGCAGTGTTTTGTTCTGTTGTACATAAGGTCGCTATGAGTCAGAACCGACTCTACAGCACCTAAAAACCCAACAAGGAAGCTTCTATGGCTTTGCCTTGGTCAAGTTGTGCTGACTTCCCCTATATTGTGTGTTATCTTTCCTGTCGCTAAATTTAATACTTGTCTGTTATCTTGTTAGTGATTTACCCTCCCTTCTTCCTCCCTCTCCGCCCAAGTAACCATCAAAAACTGTTTTTTGCTGTGTGTAAACCTTTTCCTCTCCCACACGTCTGTCAGTTTGTTGTATTGTGGGGGCTTTCATGTTGCTGTGATACTGGAAGCTATGCCACTGGTATTCAACTACCAGCAGAGTCAACCATGGCGGATAGGTTTCAGCTGAGCTTCCAGAATAAGACTAGGAAGAAAGACATGGAGATCTACTTTTGAAAAGAATTAGCCAGTGAAAACCTTATGAACAGCAGTGAAACATTGGCTGATATAGTGCCGGAAGATAAGCCCCTAGGTTGTAAAGCAATCAAATTACAACTGGGGAAGAGGTGCCTCCTCAAAGTAGAGTCGACCTTAATGATGTGGATGGAGGCAAGCTTTTGGGACCTCCATTTGCTGATGTGGCATGACTCAAAATGAGAAGAAACATCTGCAAACATCCACTAATAATCAGAACGTGAAATGAACGAAGTATGAATCTAGGAAAATTGGAAGTCATCAATAATGAAATGGAATGCATAGACATCAACATCCTAGGCATTAGTGAGCTGAAATGGACTGGTACTGGCCATTTTGAATCAGACAATCTTATGGTCGACTATGTCGGGAATGACAAATTGAAGAGGAATGGCGTTGCACTCATCATCAAAACGATGCCGAAGATGGCACGACAGAGTTTTGCAAGACCCATGACTTCTTCATTGCAAATACCTTTTTTCACCAACATAAACAGCGACTTTGCCAGATGGAATACACAAGAATCAAATTGACTACATCTGTAGAAAAATATATTGGAAAAGCTCAATATCATCAGTTAGAACAAGGCCAGGGGCCGACTGTGGAACAGACCATCGATTGGTCAAATGCAAGTTCAATCTGAAGCTGAACAAAAGTAGAACAAGTCCATGAGAGCCAAAGTATGACCTTGAGCATATCCCACCTGAATTTAGAGACCACCTCGAGAATAGATTTGACGCACTGAACACTAATGACTGAAGACCGGACGAGTTGTGGAATGATACCAAGGACATCATACGTGAAGAAAGCAAGAGGTCATTAAAAAGACAGGAAAGAAAGAAAACATCAAAATGAATGTCAGAAGAGCCTCTGAAACTTGCTGTTGAACGTGGAGTAGCTAAAGCAAAAGGAAGAAATGATGAAGTAAAAGAGTTTAAAAGAAGATTTCCAAGGGTGGCTCGAGAAGACAAAGGAAGGTATTATAATACACATGCAAACACCTGGAAGTAGAAAACCAAAAGGGAAGAACACACTTGCATTTCTCAAGCTGAAAGAACTGAAGAAAAAATTCAAGACTCTAGTTGTAGTACTGAAGGATTAAATATTAAATGACACAGGAAACATCAAAAGAAGATGGAAGGAATATACAGAGTCACTATACCAAAAACAATTGGTTGATGTTCAACCATTTCAGGAGGTAGCATATCATCAGGAACTGATGGTACTGCAGGAAGGAGTCCAAGCTGCACTGAAGGCATTGGCAAAAAACAAGGCTCCAGGAATTGATGGAATACCAACTGAGATGTTTCAACAAACGTCTGCAAAAAACTGAAACAAGACCCATACCTCACGCCATGCTCAAGAGCTAACTCAAACTGGATTAAAGACTGAAATATAAAATCGAAAACGATAAAGATCATGGAAGAAAAAATAGGGACAATGCTAGGAGCCCTAATACATGGCATAAACACCATATGAACTGTAAGTAACAATGCACAAGCACCAGAAGAGAGTCTAAATAAATGGGAGCTCCTAAAAATCAAACACTTATGCTCATTAGAAAACTTCACCAAAAGAGTAAAGAGACAACCTACAGACTGGGAAAATATTTTTGGTTACTACAAATCCAATCAGGGTCTAATCTCTAAAATCTACAAGGTACTGCATCACCTCAAAAACAAAAAGACATATAACCCATTTAAAAAATGGGCAAAGGATATGAACAGGCACTTCACCAAAGAAGATATTCAGGCGGCTAACAGGCACATGAAGAAATGCTCACGATCATTAGCCATCAGAGAAAAACAGATCAAAACTACAATGAGATCTCATCTCACCCCAACAAGGCTAGCACTAATCCAAAAAACACAAAATAATAAATGCTGGAGAGATGGTGGAGAGACTGGAACACTTACACACTGTTGGTGGGAATGTAAAATGGTACAACCACTTTGGAAATCGATTTGGCGCTTCCTTAAAAAGCTAGGAATAGAAGTTCCATACGATCCAGCTAACTCGCTCCTTGGAATATATCCTACAGAAATAATAGCCGTCACACGAATACATATATGCACACCCATGTTCATTGTAGCACTGTTCACAATAGCAAAAAGATGGAAACAGCCTAGGTGCCCATCAACGGATGAATGGATAAACAATTTATGGTATATCCACACAATGGAATACTAGGCAATGATAAAGAACAATGATGAAGCCGTGAAACATTGTATAACATGGAGGAAGCTGGAACTTATTATGCTGAGTGAATTTAGTAAGTCACAGAAAGGAAAAATACTGTATAAGAACTATTAGAAGAACTCAAAAAAAGGTTTAAACACAGAAGAAAACATTCTTTGATGGTTACAAGTGTGGGGAGGGAGGGTGAGGGTTATTTACTAACTAGATAGTAGATAAGAATCATCTTAGGCGAAGGGAAAGACAGCACACACTACAGGGGAACTCAGCACAACTGGACTAAACCAAAGCTAAGAAGTTTCCTGAATACAATCAAACACTTTGAGGGACAGAGTAGCAGGTGTAGGGGTCTGGGGACCATGCTTTCAGGGGACATCTAGGTCAATTGGCGTAACAAAGCTTATTAAGAGAATGTTCTGCATCCTACTTTGGTGAGTGGCATCTGGGGTCTTAAAAGCTAGCAAGCGGCCATCTAAGATGCATCAATTGGTCCCAACTACATGGAGTAAAGGAGAATGAAGAACACCAAAGACACAAGGAAAGTATTAGCCCGAGAAACAGAAAGGGCCACATAAACCAGAGATTTCATCAGCCTGAGACCAGAAGAACTAGATGGTGCTCGGCTACCACCAATGACTGCCCTGATAGGGAACACAACAGAGAGTCCCTGATGGAACAGCAGAAAGATGGGGTGCAGATCTCAAATTCTAGTAAGAAGACCAGACTTTATGGTCTGAGTGAGACAGGAGGAACCCTGGAAAGCATGGCCCCTGGATTCTCTATCAGCCCACAACTAAAACAATTTCCAAGGCCAACTCTTCAGACAGGGATTAGACTGGACTGTGGAACATAAAGTGATACTAGTGAGGAGTGTGCCTTTTAGCTAAGTAGATACAAGAGACCAAAGGGGCAGCTTCTGTCTGGAGGTGAGATGGGAAGGCAGAGAGGGCTAGGAGCTGGTTGAATAGACATGGGGAATCAGGGGTGGAAAGGACGAGTGTGCTGTCACAGTATGGGGTGAGCAATTAGGGTCACATAGCAATGTATGTATAAATTTTTTATGGGAGACTAACTTAAAATGTAAAGTTCATTTAAACTATAACAATAGAAAAAGTTAAAAAAAGGAAAAAAATAAACAGAAAAGAATATTTCACTCAAGTAGTTCTACCTCTTGGAATCCATCTTAAAGAAATAACCACTCATGGAAACAATGATATAGGACTCCTGTTGAACCATTACCAGTAATATGGGTAAAACTGGAGAGAATTTAAATGTTCTGCAATTTCATTATAATGCACTTTTAAGGCATCCAGTCAATAACCTGTTTTTGAGTAAGTTTTAGAAACAGGAAAAGCTCGTATGTCAAGTAGAAAAATTCAGGAAAAAAATGTAATCCTAACAAAAATTTAATGTTAACCTTGCAAAAATTGCGCGTTCTATGTTATTGTTATAAGTGTAATACATAGATGCAACTATAAAACAAAACAGACAATTCCAAGTCGCTGACAGTAGTGAATACTGAATGACAGGACACGAGTGATTTTCGTCTTCTTCCAATACAATCACAATAAAAATGCTCTGAGGTTTTTTTTTTTTTGTAGCTAGACATCATAAAATACACACACCTCAGCCCAGAAGCCAACGTCTTGCTTAATGGGAAAAGATAGAGACTTTCCTACTAACGTTAGAAACCAGAAAGAGATGCCTAACTAGTTAAATTGTGGTGGAGGAATTAACTACTGTAATTAGACAAGAGAAAGTAATTTTAAAAATAGAAAGATAGGATTAGTGGAAATCCCACCGTAAACCTTGAGAGAAATTAG
>NW_004445080.1:3502-8937 GCF_000243295.1 Trichechus manatus latirostris | reverse complement strand
GTATTTGTAAATTGCTTTGGGTAGAATTGTCATTTTCACAATGTTGAGTCTACCTATCCATGAGCATGGTATGTTTTTCCATTTATGTATGCAACTACTTTTGTTACCTTTTTCCAAATCATTCCACCACCATTAATGTAAACTCAGTCCCTCCTAACCAAAAACTCTTAGAGGGAGATTATTTTTGACTAGGGGCTCAGGAAATTTTCATGGAGGCACCTGAAGGCAGAGGGAAAGGGCAGAAATTGTGGACATTCTGGGTGGAGGGACTAGCATGTTCAATGCCAGTTCAAAGCACAGGATAAGTATGGAGAGTAGGGAATAGTCTGGTGTGATAGCATTATAAAAGCCAAACACTGCTGTTGAGTCGATTCTGACTCATAGCGACCATATAGGGTGGAGTAGAACTGCCCCATAGGGGTTCAAGGCTGTAATCTTTACCAAAGCAGACTGCAACATCTTTCTCCCGTGGAGCAGCTGGTGGGTTCAAACTGCTGACATTTCAGTTAGCAGCTGACTCAGTCAGTTAGCAATCTGACTCATTTTACTCTACAGAGTAGACACAGGTGTGAGTGGAAGGTTTCGGAGTAGTCAGTGTCGTACTTAGAGCTGTGCTTTAGGGTAGTTATTTAGGCAACCTAGGCAGCGTGGGGCAAGTGCTGAGCTATTTTCTCCACCGTCAGGGGAGGTAGAGATGGATCAGTGGCCTCTGCTATTTGAGATGTGATTGATACCTTGGGTTTTGAAGATATATTCTTCTTTTATTAGTTGCTACTGGTTGATAGCCCTGAGATCACAGCCTAGTCCAAGACACCTAGCCCAACTGGGATGGGAGGGTGCATTTTTCTGCCAGACTTTTAACCTAATGTGAACTTTGTGGGTTTGGAGTTAAAAACCGGGCCAATTTTTCAATATTAGCTTGATGTTCCTTTTTATTTTGTGAGTGTGTGTATTGTTTTTGATGGATTCTTGACAGTTTTTTTGTGATTTAGTTTTTCTGTATCCCATGGAACAAAACAGCTGGAGGTTGGGGGTGGTGGTGAGGAGGATGTTGAATCACATCTGAAATATCTATATTTTTATTCTCCCAGTTCCTTCTGGCTCAGTGCTCTCAAGAGGCTTATTTTATGGGGGTATAATTTTGGTCAGAGCAGCACCAGTGTTTCTCAAAGTGTGGCCCTCTTGGGCCATCTGCCACAAAATTACCTGGGGAGGAATCTGGTTAAAAATTCAGGTTTAGGGCCCTGCCCTAGATGGATGCAATCAGAGTTCAGGTACCTGCCTATTTAATAAGCTTCCCATCAAAACACTCCAAGTTTGAAGACCATCAAGTAAGAGAAAATTAAAAGCTGTGAAATGAAGTTTAGAATTTTTTTAAAAAAGGGTAAAAAATGGTAGATCACAAGGCTATGAAAAGGAATTTTGAAAAGTCTAGAAAACTTGGCCTTTTAGATTTTAAAAAAATTATCACCCTAGGGTTTTAGGGGTCAGAAAAAAGAAACTTGTGGTGGAAGGACCTTCCGTTTTGGAATGGCCTCTCTTTTCTCATTCTCTGTATAAATCTAACTTGTTTGTCAAGACTCATCTCCTCTCATACATACTCCGTTATCACTCTAAGCAAAGAAGATTTTCCTGGTTTTTTGAGCTGCCTTTACTTTTTGGTTGTCATTTTCCTTTGCCATTAAGCCTTGGGGGAGAGGGCCATTTTGTGTTATCAGCTTACCTCCTGTGGAGACTTCACCCTTAAATTTGATTTACCTGTTTCATACTTGTTGCTGTCGGCTCCCCAACTAAGTTTCTTGAGGACAAGGACTATGTCTTATTCTTTTTTACATCTTTTCCAACCCTGTAGCATCTAGCACCATGCTTGTCACCCAGTAAAAGTGTGATAAGTGTCAATGCTATTTTGAGGGATAAAGGGTCTTTGTCTTTCCAACTGCTTTTAGAGAACTGCAGTGACCTAGAATTCTTTTTTATTTTCATTTATGAGAAACAAACCCATTTCCATAACTCACCTTCCATTTTCAACACTTTCTTCAATTCTAGCCATGATTCAGGCTTGCTTTATTTCTGGCAATGTGTCATCTTTTAACTCCGGAGTGAAAAGACTGAACAACGACCTTCAAATGTCCTTAGCCCTTCGATAATTGTCCCTCTTAAGTGCTGAGGGATAGTGGTTTGTGCATTCAGTGATTACATCATTCATTGTGCTGGCCCTGCCATAGGATCCTTTTCCTCCTTTTGGGATTTAATAAATGACCTTGTTTAGTTTTATTTGTCAAAAATACATCTTACCCATTTTCCCCTTCCCCCTCATTCTTCCTTTGAAGCCATAGCTTCCCTGATTTTAGAGTGTGGGGGACCAGGGGTGGGCGGGAATTGATGCCTGCCTGGGCTTTTTAAGTACTAGCAGCAATATTATTTCTCTGTTTTTTGTTCTGCCACTGAAAATGCCTCAGCCCACACGTAACTAGTTCTCATTCTCTTCCTGTTCCCCCTGCCCACAGCATCCTCCCGCTCCTCCTCCTCTGATGCCTGCCCCCTCTTCTCGGCAGCCACTTTCTTTCACAGTTCCAGAATAGTTTCATTCATCACTGTCACAGCCCCTGTCGATGGTAAACTCTTCCATCTTATCTGTGGCCACCAGTAAATGAGTTTGCATTTCATATTTTAAAGAGTTTTCTTTGTTTCTGACATTTCTCCACCCACTGATACTTGCACTTATGTGGCTTGCTGTCACTTTTTTCTCTGCCAGTTGGTTGGCAGGAACCAGTCTCCACCAGAAAATGCAAGAAGATCCTCCTGTCACTCAGAAAATCTGTCTGATATCTTTGACATTGGTCACAAGTGCTCACTTTCATTTTTCCATGAGAAAGACAGACTTCGGGAGAAGAGGAACGGTTTGAGAATTTGCCAGAGGAGGGGGAAAGTTGCAAATGATTGGGCTGGACACTGGGAAATTTTGGATTTGAGTTCCTGCCCTGGGCTGACCTGCTATCAGTTTTGTGTCAATTACTTACTCTGTATACTCGTCTGTGCCATGGGAATTATGTTAACTTCTAAACTGGGGTGCGAGAAAAGTAACGACTACCATATTTTGAAAATATAATAAGCATCAACAATAATAATAGTTATTGCTTGCTGAAAGCTATGTGCCAGTATTGTGCTAGGTGCTTTGCATGCATGATTTCTACTCCGTAAGACAATATTGAGTAACTTGGGGCTCAGACATATTCAGTGTCCTGTTTTAAGACCACACAGCTTGTAAGAGACAGAACAAGGATTTGAACATAGATATGTCTGGCACCAGAATTCATACTTTTATGATACTTTGTTTCACAAAATCAGGGTGGTACTAAGCACAATTGGGTGTTCTCAGTATTTTGTGCCTCCTCTTGCCTTGCTCTCCCTCAGGATAGCCACTACATTGGGCTGATGAATGAATAGGAGTGCCTGGATTTGAATTGTAGCTCAGCCAATTACAAGCAATGTAACTTTGGTCAAGTTATTTAACCTCTCCATGCCTGTTATCAGGAGCCCTGGTGGCACAGTTGTTAAGTGCTAGGCTGCTAACTGAAAGGCTGGTGGTTTGAACCCACCAGCCATTCGCGGGAGAAAGATGTGGCAGTCTGCTTCCGTAAAGATTACAGCCTTGGAAACACTATGAGGCAGTTCTACTCTGTTCTGTAGGGCCACTATGCATCAGAATTGACTCAACGGCAACAGGTTTGGTTTTTGGTTTCTGCCTATTATCCACATCTGTGAAGTGGGGATCATAAAGGATGATAACATGTTTGTTGTGAGGCTTGATGAGTTAACAAATATTAAGTACTTTTTCTTAACATATAATAAGAACTCAATAATTGTTAGCCATCATCATCATCAGCCTTGCATTATTTCCCCACAGTGCTTCTCCCCAGATGTGTTCTGGCTGGCTGATTGGCCATGCTCCCAATGCATTTATTCTTCTTTTCTTCCCTGTGAGAAGCTCCCTGTTCTGTCTTCATTTCTGAGTGCCCTGCTCTGTACCTTCCAAGAAAAATTAACTCATTCTGGGATCTTAGTAGTAGATAATTTACTTTTGACCAGTGTTTCCGATGACCATTTTTTAACCCCAAGGGGTAAAGTGATTTATTGTGTGTTCTGAGTCTGAAGGGAGAAAGCGATTGAGTGAGGTGTGGAGTAGTTAGGACCATAGCACCACTTCTTCAAATAGAGTAGGACCACTTTTATCTCTTTTATGTAAACATTTAACTTCCTGGTAAGGTTTTCTTAGAATTATAATGGTAACAAACACTTACATAGTACTTAACTATGTGCCAGGCCTTGTTCTCAACACTTCATGTTATCTCATTTAATCCTCACAGCCACCTATGAAGTAGGTGTTATTATCCTCATTTTACAAACGAAGAAGTTAAGGCACAGAAAGACTAAGTAACTTGCTCAAGGCTACACACTAGAGCAAGGATTTGAACGTAGTTTGTACTCTTAACTACCACACTATATTGCTTCGGTTTGAAGAAAAGTTTGCCCTGACTTTTTTTTTTTTATTTTTTTTACGAGTTTGAAAACCACTGATGTTTAATAATGGAAATTTAAGGCACTGGCTTGTGGTGAAAAGATTGGATGATGTCAGAAAGCTGTAGCCCTGAGACTGTAGATTTTATTCTAATATTTCAGTTGATTTTGTTGTTTCAACATTTCTTTTACTCTTTAGTAACCAGTCCTGTAATTTTCATATACTGCCCTGCCACCAGGTGGTAGGACAGAGTTATAAGCCATGTGATCAATAAGGCTTGAGGCAGAAATCAAAATGTTTACCCTTCTCTTTTTTTTAATTATAACCTGTTTATTAACATAAGCAACTCTTAAATAACATCAAAAAATGTTTTTAGAACTTTTTATGGAACAAAATTAAAATGTCTGCTATGTAGTTTCTAAAAACCATGTCATACAAAAAAATGGTTGAATGAAGTAGGGTTGTTTTGCCTAGAGAAGGGAGACTAATAGAGTTTGGCTAATTGTCTTTAAATATTTGAGCATCAAACAGTTGTCACAAGGAAGTGGGACTAGGTTTGCTCTCTTTTGGACTGAAGGACTGAGCTAGAGCCAATATATAAAAGTTATAGAGGAAGCAAATTTTGACTCATTGTAAGGGAGAATTTTCATAAAGAGCTTTTATTTAATGAAGCAACCTTCTTATGAGGGTTTTACTATGACTACGATATACTTGGGGAAACAAGACTTTCCGATAGATGGTTATCATAGTAGGCTTCATAAATATCTTTTCTTAGCTGTTATTAACTGTGTTTTTTCAAGTCTTTAAAACTTTGTTCTAGAAGAAGGCTGTCTCTTCTGTACGCACGCCATTTATTAAGTACTTACTATTATTATTAAGTCTTGGAAACCCTGATGGTGTAGTGGTTAAGAGCTAC
>NW_004445080.1:2006-3402 GCF_000243295.1 Trichechus manatus latirostris | reverse complement strand
AAACCATATGGGGCAGTTCTACCCTGTCCTATAGGGTTACTATGAGTTGGAATCAACTCAATGGCAACGAGTTTGGGTTTTTTTTTTTTTTTTTTTTTTTTTTTTGGTTTATTGTTAAGTCTCAGGTCTGTCTTGTTTGGACCTTGGGTCCCTCTTCAGAGAACCTCTCACTGGCTACCCTTATCTATTTTCTGAGGTCCGTAGCTCAGTGCTCTCCTTTCAGGTGGCAATGTTCTTTACGTTTGGAGTTAATTCTGGTGGCAGTGTTCTTTACCTTTGGAGTTAACCTAGAAAACCCAACAGAATTAATCTTTAGACCTCCCAGAGCACTAAAATCCCACATTCCCCCTGCCCCCCACCAGGAGAAAGGAGAGCATCTGCCTTATTCTCCTGGCTGGTTGACAGCTTCCTGATATTGCAGCATTTTCCCTGAAAAATTACTCTAAAATGGAGGGAGAGACAGAGAGAGAGAGAGAGAGAGAGATTCATTGATTGTAAAGTGACAGCATCTTGTAAAATAAAAATGGAAAAGAATTTGTATTTTTTTTTAAATCACAGGATGGACTTTGGTGTAGCTCACAGTCACTTCTAGGTGTTGGCCTCTTCAGACTCAGGCAAAAGGTTTTTTATTACTATCTTGGGAAGCATAATTTTGTTAAATAGAGAACTCTTGTTTCTATGAGAACAAAGTCCAATAAGAGCTCCTGAAATAGAGTCTTCAAGATGATGCTGAGAACAGAGTTGGGGTTAGAGATGGTATTTCTTCTGTTGTCTCCTTGGTGGTATCAAAGGCTTCCCTCAATTTATAATTTGTCAAATTTTAGTTTCTTATGACAGATAGAAGAACACTTTGATGAAATGCTTGGGAAGAGATGGTATCCTGTGTGTCAGATTGGAAGCTAGTGGGATTTTAATCAGTTTAAGAAATCATTCTTGGAAGTGTACAATAGTTTCTTGGTTGGGGAGCCTTCAGTATACTGCAGATTCTAATTTATTAGGAGCTAAGCCAGCTCCTCCCTGACTCTACCCTCAGTTTTCTGTTACATATTTTCCTCTTATCTCATAAGCATGGCAAAATATTATGTCCCTCCAGACTCACATTAGAAAGAAGGAGGATATGTGTCATCATTTTTTTGGCCAACTATACTAATGAGGCGTGGATAATAAAAAGAAATTAATTTCTCAAAGCAGACTCCATTTTATTGAGGTTTCATCCTAATCATAAACCTTTACTCAAAGCTGTTAAGCCACAGTCCACGTTTTCCAGTGTGGCGTTCACAGCTTTCATTTCCCTGCCTGCCCTCTAGTCTGGGAGCCTAAGGGAGCCAAGAGCAGGTCAGGGAAGAAGGATGGAGCCCAATTAATATCTGATTGGCTCAGCCTCTCCTGAATATAT
>NW_004445080.1:0-1227 GCF_000243295.1 Trichechus manatus latirostris | reverse complement strand
CAGTATTTCTGTATAGGCTTGCCAGTTCTGTTTTTCCAAAGGTTCAACAGTGACATAATGATAAGCGCTAGTTCAGGGATGTTTTAAGCAGAAATGAAAGTGATACCACTAAGAAGTCAAGGCCTGCTGCAGCAAATATCATGAGAATACCCATAGTCTCCTCAGTCTTTTTTTTATTCAATATGTGATGCATCTCAATTCCAGATACATTTTAATTGACAAAGTAGAAATGTTCCCAAAAAGTTAACTAGTGAATACTAATCTTTTGTCAATTGAATTACTATTAACTTGTGCTAGAGAAGCTATTAGAAAAATCCTATGCTTAATCCTTTTAAAAATAAAGCAAATGAACCCCCAGTTGAGTTGTTTTCCTAAGTGCGAACTTCTGTCTGTTGGAGCTTAAGGTGGAACGGATCAACAAACTCAAAGTCTAAACAGTCCCCCAGTTTATTATTGTGATGAGGTTTGTACTTTAGTTCCAACTATATCACAAATGCCAAAGGGCTGTAGGGGAGTGAAGGGCTAGGTGCTGGGAGGAGTTATCTTTTCTTGACAGTGTGAGTGGTACAGCTTGTCTGTTTTCCCCTTAATGAGGAATGGCAGGTGAAGTAGCTTTTAGTGGGTTCTGGATTTCTGAGAAATACCATGGGGATTCTGATTGTAATTTAATTAGGTCAGGCCCCTGAAGCATTTTGTGTTTAAAACTACAGTGCAGAGTGTCTGAGTAGGATGTGGTGGATGAAGGAGTATGTAAGACCTGGTTTCGAGGGGAATTCCCAAGCGGAATCCTTCAGTAAAACTGTAGCAAGTCACCCTCTTCTCTGCTGGAACCGTGCATTTTAGTGGCTACCTCTGGCATTTGGGCCAAGCCCAAGCCCTTAGTTGACTGCATTTATAACTATAGGGGAATTCAGGCTTTCAGGTTTCCACTAATATGCCATACCAAATATGAATGTACAGTGTTATGGATCGAATTACGTCCCTCAATGGTATGTGTTGTAAATTCTAACCTCTGTGCCTGTGATTATAATCCCATTTGAGAATGGATTCTCAATTTGTTATGTTAGTGAGGCAGGATTAGTGTAGGGTGTATCTTGAGTTGATCTCTTTTGAGATATAAAAGAGATTAAACAAGCAAGTGAGCAAGCAGAGATGGGGGAAGAGAGATGCCAAGCTACATGAAGATTGCCCAGGAGCAGAGGCTCAGAAGAGACAAGGACCTTCCTC
>NW_004445079.1:7473-8823 GCF_000243295.1 Trichechus manatus latirostris | reverse complement strand
TAAATCTTTGATAGAGTAAACCAAATTGTACTATCAATTTATACTCTAGCCAAAAATGTAAAAGCATCTGTTTTCTCATAACCTTTCTAATAATTAGCATTACATTTTTTATCTTTGCTGATCTGATAGATTAAATTAAAAGGATTGTGTGTTTTTCCCCCTCTTATTTCTGTTGACCGTTTGTATTTATTTTTCTGTGAACTTCCTGTTAAATTTGGAAAAAAAAAATTATCTGGAACTTGAAAATAGATAAAAGAAGTTACTAGGTGTTCCTTTAGTACTGTGCTGAGCTTGACTTTTTATTGTCTGGGCAACTTACAACTCTGTAGGACAACCTGTAGATCTTTGTCCAGTAGAGATGCAAATAATTGCTGTCCAGTTGAACAGATGACCCCAGAGATTGTGGTCTGTGTCTTTGTAGGACATTAACCAGTTTGGTATCTAACTAAGCAATTTCATCCTAATATTTCTTTGTTAAATTGTCTCTATATACATGTTTTAGTTATCTAGTGCTGCTGTAACAGAAATACCACAAGTGGATGGTTTTAACAAACAGAAATTTATTTTCTCACAGTTTAGGGGGCTAGAAGTCAGAATTCAGAGCCCAGGTTCTAAGGGAAGGCTTTCTCTGTCTCCTGTGGGGAAAAGTCCTTGTCTCTTGAGCGTTTTTCCTGGTTTCTTGGAGATCTCCATGTGGCTGAGCATCAGTCTTCCCCCTTCTCTGCTTGCTTGTTTAATATTTTTTATATCTCAAAAGAGACTGACTCAAGATACACCCTACACTAATCCTGACTGATTAACATAACAAAGACAACTCACTCCTAAATGAGATTATAACCACAGGCATATAGGTTAGGATTTATAACACATATTTTGGTGGGGGGCATAATTCAGTTCAAACAATACATAACTTCTCAATTAATTAAATTAATCTGTCAGAGAGTCAAGATTTTACCTTTTTTGAAAATTATGCTTTAACAATATTTTGTGACCATTTTAGTTTAGCTTTTCTCACTGATTTGAAAGAATTCTTTGTATGTATTTATATATTTTTGTGATTAGACATTATACACGTAGTGGTTTTAAAAATATATCCACAGATTATTTGCTGTTTCTCCCTTCAAGACATAGAGTTTCATTCTCCTCCCTTTGAGTGTGGGCTGGACTTGGTGACTCACTAAGCATATACAGCAGAAGTGATGGTAGGTCACATCTGAGGCTTGGTCACAAGAAAGTACTGCAGCTTTCTGTCGGTTGTTCTCTTTAGATTGCTCACTTTGTGGGCAGCCAGGTGCTATGTCGAGCCTTATGCAGAGGCCCGTGTCGTGAGAAACTGAGGCCTCCAGTCAA
>NW_004445079.1:4867-5739 GCF_000243295.1 Trichechus manatus latirostris | reverse complement strand
TGTGCCAGAGGATGACTCACACTGCAAAGTCAGGTCACTTCCTTCTGTCAGCTCTCCTTCCAACTCACACTTGGGTGTGGATGGTTTCACTGGTAAAAAAAAAAAAAGTGTAATGATTCAAAGATCCCCGAACATCAGACTCAAAGAACTGTGTCCTGTTGAGTTGTTTATCCAGCTATCCCTTATAGTCAGTTTTTGTGAGTGGGTATTGCATAGCCTTTTGCTACCTAGCCATGCTTCACCTTACGCCCAGAAATTACGCCCACCTCCATCCCAGACACGCACATACATCCAATTCCAGCTGCTATCAGTGATTCTATAATTTTGGAGGGTTGCCTGAGAAACTCTGTCAGCATTTCTCAAAGAAGAGACATTGTTATTTAACTGAAAATTTTAGACAAGTTGAGTGTGATTTTACTGATAAAGGAAATGAGGGTAGAAGTTCATTAATTTGAAAGCAATTAAATAGAACTTCGTAGCTTTTGGAATTCCTGGGTGGTGCAAATAGTTAACATGCTCCGGTGCTAACTGAAAGGTTGGAGGTTTGAGTCCATCCAGGAGTGCCTCAGAAGAAAGGCCTGGTGATCTAATTCCAAAAAATAAGTCATTGAAAACCTTATACAGCACAGTTCTACTCTGACATACATGGAGTTGCCATGAGTCAGGATTGAATCAACAGCAACTTTTTTTTTGTAGCTTTTGTTGTCAAAAACAGAAAGAAATTGATTTGAATCATATCTCAGAGATTTGAGTTAAATGTAAGGATACCATTCAAATATTAGAGGATATTTAAATGTTGTGGTGGACTATCATAGAAAGGAGCCCTGGTGGCGCAGTGGTTAAGAGGTCAGCTGCTAACCAAAAGGTTGGCA
>NW_004445079.1:1753-3565 GCF_000243295.1 Trichechus manatus latirostris | reverse complement strand
AGGTAGGTTGGGACCAATTGATGCATCTTAGATGGCCACTCGCTAGCTTTTAAGACCCCAGATGCCACTCACCAAAATAGGATGCAGAACGTTTTCTTAATAAACTTTGTTACAAAGGCTATACTCTTAATGGCACAAAGTAATCAAGCCTGGGGCTGATTCTAAAGGTTCAAGAGACCTCTGTTCTTAATAAGTACAGCATGTTTGTCTAGGCCTTGTTTCTCCTCTTAAGTATAATAACTGTTTATATTTATGTAGCACATTAATTATAAAGTGCTAATTATTTCACTAAATGCTCAGAACCACTCCATTTTATAGGTAAGGAATTTTAAAACTGAGTTACATCTCAAGATCACACAGCTAAGTAAAGGGGGAAAACTTACATATATATAAGCATAGAAAATTTCTGAAGGATACACAATAAATGGTATCAATAGTTGTTTGTGACAATTGAGAGAATGGAATATAAGGGCAGGGAGGAGACTTACTTTTCCCCTGTATACCCTTTTCCGTCTTTTGCGTTTTCTACCACTTGCTTGTGACCTATGGAAATTACACTACACTTCTTATGCTAGGTGCTTCTACATGCCATCTAGTTTATTCCTCACCACAAAATTTCCAAGTAGTTATTGTTCCCATTTCACAGACAGGTGGGAGAACCAGGATTTGAACATAGGTCTTCTAATGCCAGAGCCCTGGTGGCACACTGGTTAAGAGCTCAGCTGCTTACCAAAAGGTTGGCAGTTTGAATCCACCAGCTGCTCCTTGGAAGCCCTATGGGGCAGTTCTACTCTGTCCTGTAGGGTTGCTATGAGTCGGAATTGACTCATTGGCCATGGGTTTGGTTTGGTTCTTCTAATGTCATCTAGTTCAGTGTTCTTGGATACCAGTTACCTCTCTCTTCCTTTTCGCACCTGCATTCATTTCATTGCTCATTAACTGCCTTTCCAGAAAGTTTGGAAATGAAAGAGAAAGATTGAAACTGAAAAACCAATTTGTTTTGTTCTTACAAAAATTTAGAGTCAGGGTGAAGGGATTGGAGAAGTTAAGAAGGAGTAGAAATTAATGGTTAAATTTCAGTTCTGATGCTGATGGTTTCATTGTTTGACTTTTCTTTTTTTGGCTTTACTGTTGATCAGTAAGAGTAAGTTAGGTAGGGAAAAATTATGTCATTTTCCTCCATTAAATATACATGATCTTCCTGTCTGTTTTCCCAGATAAAGAGACCAAAGTTTAGACTTTCCCATTAGAAACAAAATAATCTCTTTGGTTTTTACTGAATTTTTGTTTGTCCATATCACAACCTCTAGTTTTCAACTATGTTGATCTAGTCTACCAAGATTGTAAAAGTTCTGTAACTTCAGCTTTGTCCT
This sequence comes from Trichechus manatus latirostris, assembly GCF_000243295.1. NCBI lineage: Eukaryota > Metazoa > Chordata > Mammalia > Sirenia > Trichechidae > Trichechus > Trichechus manatus. Next base: position 2,192 of record NW_004445079.1, on the reverse strand, counting down.
CCCTGCCACTCAGCAGTCATATTCTTAATCTCATTTGATTTAAACATCAGCAAATATTTATGGAATGACTGCTTCCCATCAGGTTAGGAGGAGGTGATTCAGATGAGTAAAACCCTCTTCTTGTCTTCAAGTAATTTACAATCTAGTGGGATTAACAAATAGAGAAGTATAAACCCAGAAAAAGGAACAATTAACTTGAAATAGCATCAGAAAGAATGGCCCGGAAAAGTTGGTGGCATTTGAGTAGGCCTTGAAAGATGAGTAGGCTGAATAAGAGGTGAGAGAGGCAGAGAAACGAGGGCTGGAGGGAGCGTTGCAGATACATAGAACAGCACTTAAAAAAGGCTTGCAAGCAAATGGGAGTCTCTTTATCACATTCTGGCTGCAGCTGTTCCAAATTGTTTCACTCTATTTAAGCCCTTAACCCCATCTTCAAGTA
>NW_004445079.1:0-1163 GCF_000243295.1 Trichechus manatus latirostris | reverse complement strand
TATCTTTTATACTGCTGCCAAGTGAATCATATTAATGTAAAACTCACATTAGCACTTTCCAGCTCAGAAACCTTTAAGGGCTCCCCACCACCTCTAAATGATGACCCGACTCAGCCTAGAGTTAACAGCAGCCCTCCAAAATGACCTCTTCATTACCTTCCCAGTCTCATTTCCTATTTAATCTACTTTGTATACCTCAGTTGCAAACTATATTATTTTCGTTTCTTTAATATGAGTTGTGCTTTCTTTGTCGAGTTTCCGAGGATCGGCTAGTGGATCTGAATTGCCAACCTTTTAGTTAGCAGCCAAGCTCTTAACCACTGCACCACCAGGGCTCCAATCCCAGCCAAGGCAGGGAGAATTCCAAGTAAAGGGAGTAGGGGGCAGTAGCTTCCAGAGAAAGCATTCCCCTCATTATCTTATCAATAGAAAATTTCTCTCTACCCCAGCCTGAAAACTTACTTCTCTCCTCCCCCACCTACACCGCAGGTAAATACTGAATGCTTCTCCTCCTGAACATCATCTTCCTGCTGTTAAACAACTCCCCCAAAAGCCTGGACAATACTTCAAGACTTCTGGGTGTGTTATCATTAAGTGTACCCCTGCAAACCAACTTCATTAATCCCTCAAGAATGTTCCTTCTTGTTTTCCCAAGGAACTTGCTCACTTGGAGTTAAAAGATGGTAGATGTTTAACCTAAAAGTTTCTTTTCCCCAAGACTTGTATCTCTAGGATTTTGTGTATTCCGTGTGACTTGTTCTTCTGCATGGCTGCATAACCTTCAAAGAACCAGCTGTACATTCTTTCATCACACGACTGAAAATGGCATGTAAGTGAAAAACCGCTTTGCGATAGTAGCAGCAGTTTCTCTAGAACTGACTGTCCGTTTGCAAACATCTTTCTCACTGACCCTTAATAAATAGTTGATCTCTTTAATTGTTGAAGTCTTATTGTTTTTAACAATGCTAAGGAATATTCTGAAAAGTACAGTAACTATATTTTTTCAGTCAAAAGTTCAGTATTTGTTCCTAGATACTTTGTCTTGAATTTCTGCTTTCTTTTCACTAGAAACTTCATGTTATAGGGAAGGGGTGAGGGAGGTAAAGCTTCATGTTATGGGGGAGGAGGCAGAGGGAGGGAAAGGGTTTTAGCTCAGAAATCTC
>NW_004445078.1:7832-8807 GCF_000243295.1 Trichechus manatus latirostris | reverse complement strand
AGGCAAAGGAGTTTGAACTTTGTTGAAAAAGCAATAGTAATTATTGAAACTTTTAAGCAGAGGAGTGGAAAGAGGAAAGGCTGTGTCTTAAAATGAACAGGGCCATCCAAATGTGTGAAGGGTGGATCTGAGCAGGGACCTTCTGTCTGGTCAGGGAGCCCAATTAGAAGCCCTGCAAAGGGCAGCAGCAGTGGGATTGAAAAGCATGAAATAAGCAGACATTTCAGAAGTAGAATTTGTAATGAAAATAGGAGGGGAGGGTGAGGGAAGAGGGAGGGAGGAATCAAAGATAACTCAACCTGGTGAAAGTCTAGGCAATTCTTTATTTTCTTACAATTTACACTTTGTTTCTGCTTCTAACATTTATCTTTGATCCCTAGACAGGAGTCAAGAAAGGCATTTTACTGCAGACACCTTTTGTGCAATTCTGTAAATGCCAATGGAGCAAAGCAACTTAAATCATGTGCTGTACGGCCTCAAATCTCTTCTCCCAATGAAAATCTCATTAGCCTGCTATTTGAAAAGTAGCACATTCAAATATGACTTTGTTTGACTTGTATGGTTTGATTCCTTTAACATGATAGTTTTTCAGGAGGTGGCAGGAAGCCTGAAATTTCAATTAGATAAGCCAGAGGTTTACCCGATGGAGGAGAGAAGGTATTATCTTCCTGTTGCTAGGTGATGGGTCTCTAAAGCAGTAGTTCAGTCTTGTAGGATCAGAGCTCTTTTCAAATTCCTTTTCTTTTGAAAACAAACATCAATTTAAAACTAACCCCAAATGCCCTGCTCTGGTGCTGTAAGGAATAAGACAACCTGCCTGCCATAAATCCACCAACCTGCCCACCCCTTCCCGAAACCAGGTGGTCCAATTTACATGGACAATCTGCCTTTATCTATTAAAAAAATGAAACCAAACCCACTGTCATCCAGTTGATTCCGACTCATAGTGAACCTAAAGGACAGAGTAGAACTGCC
>NW_004445078.1:0-1102 GCF_000243295.1 Trichechus manatus latirostris | reverse complement strand
CTCCTAAAACCTTCTATTACACTGTCCATTTCTGAAATCTTGTTGTTTATCTTTTGAATTTCTAATTGCTGTTTTTGTATGACTTCTAGTTGTTTATTTATATCAGCATTTTGTTCTGGTATTATTTTCCTGATTTCTTCCATTATTTTTTGGTCTTTTCCATGATTTTGTCTGTATTTTCCATGATTTCACCTATTTTTTCCTTATTTTTGTCTGCATTTTCCTTCATCTGTTGGAGAACCCTGAATATGAGAGTTCTGAATTTCCTATCAGGTAGTTCCAGTGCCTTTTCTTCCAGCAGAAAGTCATCTAGTGTTTTATTTTGGTTGCTTTCTGGAGCCATCCTCTTCTGTTTTTTTTTTTGTATGTTTTGATATTGTCTGCTGTCTCCAGGACATTTTGGAATTATTTTCTTCATTTATTCATTGTAGATTTGATTGTTTCCTGCTTTTTTGTTTTAGTTAGTTATGTCTGGGCAAGCAGGCTGGGAGTGTTTTTTGCTTGCTCTCCTGTGGGCATGATACTTCTCACCACCTTGTCCAGGTGGGCAGGGTTGGTCACTTAGCTATGGTGAAGCAGGGCAGGTTCAGCAGGGGTGGAAGGGTGGGGATGAGTAGTTTGTGGCACAAACTGGGAGTGACGGGGTGGGGCTGGCGGGCAGTGCAGGGCAGGGTCTAGGGGACCTTGTCAGTACAGCTCAGGGGCGTGGCACTCGGTGCACAGTGTAGACAGGCAGGAGGGAAAGGAGAGGATGTAATTTGCAGAGCTCAGTGGGTGGGTGAAAGAAGAGAAACAAAGGCCAAATAAAAGCAAAAAATGAAGTAAAAATAATAATAAAAATATATATTAAAAAAAGTAAATAAAATGGCAATGTGGTAGGATTCAGAGGGTAGGGGCGGGGCAGACCCAGTGAGGCCATGTGCTAGTGGCTTTCTAGCCCAGCGGTGTGGCTCAGCCTGATGAGAAGTGGCATGGGTGGTGCACGGGGCTAAGTGGGTGAGAGAAAGGAAAGGAAAGAGGGGAAAAAGAGAAGAAACCAACAATCAAACAAAGAAAAAATAAAAACAACAACAACAAAAAATATGGTGGTGGGGTGTCAGCC
>NW_004445077.1:5315-6547 GCF_000243295.1 Trichechus manatus latirostris | reverse complement strand
AGGTGAAATGGACTGGTATTGGCCATTTTGAATTGGACAATCATATGGTCTACTCTACCAGGAATGACAAATTGAAGAGGAATGGCATTTATTTCATAAAAAAGAACATTTCAAGTTCTGTTTTGAAGTACAACACTGTCAGTGATAGGATAGTATCCATACGGCTACAAGGAAGACCAGTTAATACAACTATTACTCAAGTTTACGCACCAACCACTAATGCCAAAGATGAGGAAATTGAAGATTTTTACCAACTTTGCAGTCTGAAATCGATCAAATATGCAATCAAGATGCATTGATAATTACTGGTGATTGGGATGCAAAACTTGGAAACAAAGAAGAAGGATCAGTAGTAGTTGGAAAATACGGACTTGGTGATAGAAACAACACTGGAGATCTCAAGATAGAACTTTGCAAGACCAACAATGTCTGCATTGAAAATACTTTGTTTTCAACAACATAAATGGCAAGTATAGACATGGACCTCACCAGATGGAAAATGCAGGAATCAGATTGACTACATCTGGGGAAAGAGACAATGGAAAAGCTCAATATCATCAGTCAGAATAAGGCCAGAGGCCAACTGCGGAACAGACTATCAATTGTTCATATGCAAGTTTAAGTTTAAGCTGAAGAAAATTAAAACAAACCCATGAGAACCAAAATATGACCTCGAGTACATCTCACATGAATTTGGAGATCATCTACAGAATAGATCTGATGCACTGAACACTAATGATCGAAGACAAGATGATTTGTGGAATGACATCAAGGATATGATACATGAAGAAAGAAAAAAGTCATTAAAAAGACAAGAAAGAAAGAAAAGACCAAAATGTATGTCAGAAGAGACTCTGAAACATGCTCTTGAATGTAGAGTAGCTAAAATGAATGCAAGAAATGATGAAGTAAAAGAGCTGAACAGAAGATTTCAAAGGGCAGCTCGAGAAGACAAAGTGTTATAATGAAATGTGCAAAGACCTGGAGTTAGAAAACCAAAGGGGAAGAACACACTTGGCATTTTTCAAGCTGAAAGAACTGAAGAAAAAGCTCAAGCCTCGAGCTGCAATACTGAGGATTCTCTGGGCAAAACATTGAAAGACACAGGAAGCATCAAAAGAATATGGAAGGAACACACAGAGTCACTGTAGCAAAAAGAATTGGTCAATGTTCAATCATTTCAGGAGGTAGCATATGATTAAGAGCCAATGGTATGGAAGGTAAAAGTTTCA
>NW_004445077.1:1723-3836 GCF_000243295.1 Trichechus manatus latirostris | reverse complement strand
TGATTGGATCCCAGACTAGCCAGGCAGTCACCCCTCCCGGGGCCCTGAAGAGACACTGAACAACTTTCATTTCCTCTAAGGAGGCACTTCTCTCTCCCTTCCTGATCTTTGCATGCACTGATCTCTCCAACAGGAAATATTCCTCCTCCCACCAGCCCATCCATTCTCTGCTCCAACGATCATCCTTCAGGCTCACCTCCTCCAGGGAGCCATCCTGGATTCCCCCAGGCTAGGTGGACTCCCCCATTCCGTTGTTCACATGCTATGCAGAAATTCCCAGCTTACAGAGCTGGCTCCCCTTCTAGACTGTGAGCTCTGTGTGGAGAACTGTATTCTGAATTGCTGCTTGCTCTTGGCTCACAGTAGGCACTCAACAAATGTTCACTGAATGAGTGGAAAAAAAAATCTATTACTGTTGAGTAGATTCCAACTCATGGAGACCCTGTGTGTGACACAGTTGATCTGCTCCATAGGGCTTTCTTGGCTATAATGTTTATGTAAGCGGATTTCCAGGTCTTTCTTCTGCAGTGCTGCTGGATGAGTTCGAACCACCAACCTTTCAGTTAGTAGTCAAGAGCAAGCCATTTGCACCACCCAGAGGACCTCAGTGAGTATGTTTGACTCACTCCCCTTCCCAGTTCAACTTCTACACCACACACAGGCACATACATCAGCCGAGTCCTACGTTCCTACACATATTCTAATCTCTCTCTTCCACTGACAAATCTTATCATCTTTTAAATAATGCCTCCTCCAGGAAGTCTTCTTTTCCTGCCCACTCGGGGCCACTTCCCAAACTTCTTGGGCTGCATAAACTCTGCCTAACACAGTGATCTTTGATCTGAGAGCAGGAGGCTTTCCCTGAAGATCTGCCGCAGGTCACCTCCCCCATGGCTCAGACAGACATTGCCAGCTGCTCTTGAGGCCTCAGTTTCTCTTCTATGACATATAGCCAGGCTTGACCAGCTTCTCACAAACTCGCCATCAGTGATGTTCTGGAACCTCAGCAATCGTCCACAGACTGGGCGTGGGGCCACCTGCTGGGTCGGCATGGGAAGTGGATGAGGCTTTGTGTAGGGCCAAGCAGGGCTGCCCTGTGCTCCTGCACCCTAGAGTGGGGCTCTCACTTCTCATCTGAGCCCAGCCTGGAGCCAAATGCCTCTTTCACCCTCTCACTTCCCTGCAGTGGACTGGGGGCAGGAGGCAGGGGGTGGGCAGCCTTCTGGGTATCTCGCCAAGCTGGACAGCGCCGCTCAGGCTGTGGAGGCAGTTCTAGCCATAGGTTTATACAACAGAGACTCCACCTCCCTGCCTGCTTGTCTTTGCACTGGCCAGGCCCTCCGGCTGGCACGCCCCTTCCTCCATCTCTCCTTGGGCATTTGACATGACCTTGGACATTTGACATGACCTTGAGAGCCACTTTGCCTCCTCCAAGTTTGCTCATTTTCCTTATGTTCAGCCTTAGCCCCTCCTGGGCATGGCTGCCCTGGATGGTCCCAGGCGGGAGGGCGTGCCCCTCCCCAGAGCTCTGTCCTCTGGTGCAGTCGGCTCCCAAGCCAGCTGTCACTGCATCGCTGAAGGTTCCATTCCCTGGTGATAAGGACCAGCTGCAACCCTCATCTCAAAACAGGGAGAATTCTGGAGCATTGGCAGTTTCTTCCATTTTTTTGGGAAAAAGTTCCTCAATCCTCTAGGTATCCCCAAACTTCCTGAAAAAGGGTTATCCTCACTCCTGCCTTCACCTCCTCCCTCTGAATCTCTGGTGGCTGCTCCACTTCCCAACACTCTTCTGAAATGGCCAACAACTGTATTGTCTTAGTTATCTAGTGCTGCTGTAACAGAAATACCACAAGTGGATGGCTTTAACAAACTGAAATTTATTCTTTCACAGTTTGGGAGGTTAGAAGTCCAAATTCAGGGTGCCAGCTCCAGGGAAAGGCTTTCTGTCTCTGTTGGCTCTAGGGGATGGTCCTTGTCATCAATCTTCTCCTGGGTCTAAGAGTTTCTCAGTGCAGGGCTCCTGGTTCCAAAGGATGTGCTCAGCTCCAGGCTTTTCTTTCTTGGTGGTAGGAGGTCCCCCTCCTCTCTGCTCCCTTCTCTCTTTTATATCTCT
>NW_004445077.1:0-924 GCF_000243295.1 Trichechus manatus latirostris | reverse complement strand
TCTTCAACAAGATGGATTGACACAGTGTCTGCAACAATAAGCTCAAGCATAACAACGATTGTGAGGATGGCACAGGACTGGGCAGTGCTTCATTCTGTTGTATGTAGGGTCGCTATGAGTCAGAACTTACTCGACGGCATCTGACAACAACAGGATAATTATATCAGATCACAAAATGGAGGACAATCACACAATACTGGGAATTATGGCCTAGCCAAGTTGACACAAATTTCGGGAGGACATAATTTAATCCATAACAAGTACACTCCATCCTTGTGAAAACCAATACACTTGTTTCTATCTTGTTGCCACCCATGATGGGATGGCCGCTTCCTCCCTCCTGCTTTAACTCCACTCCCACAGGACCTCCCTGATGGCCTCACCTCCTGGTTCCTCTCTTACCTCCCTAGCTGCTCCTTCTCCCTCTTCTTCATAAGCTCTTCTTCCTCTCCCCAACCTTGAAATGTGATTGTCATTTATGAGTCTTTGCTATCTGAATCCCCTTTTGCTGTTCAGTGAATGAGGAGGGAAGGCAGCCAGGGTTAGACAGGCTGTCAAGTTTCTCCAGAGCTGGAAGCAGCTGGAGGCTTCGGAGCAGCCAAGTCAGAGAAGGAAGCCAAGGCCAGAACTAAGTGAGAAGCCAACCAAGATCTAACTGGCCAAATGAGAAGGTCCAAACTGGTCATAGAAACCAAATGGCCACAAGGTTGGATATGGAGAATCATAAAGCCATCTGGGCCTGGTGTCTTTTTGACATTAGATCTTTAATCACCTCCCTTTCTAGTCTCTGCTATGATTTTTAGGTTAAATGTACACATATTATATATATGTATAAATTTTGGGAGGACACAATTCAATCCATAACAAGCATACCCCCTCCTTGTGAAATATATATATATATATATATAAATACTAAAAATCATA
>NW_004445076.1:7682-8955 GCF_000243295.1 Trichechus manatus latirostris | reverse complement strand
TGGGCAGGACCTGTGGTTTGCTTATAGCCAACAGAATGTGGTAAAGGTGATGGGATGTATATGATTACATGGATGTGATTACGTTACATAAGACAGTTACCACCTTGCTAATAGACTTTCTCTCCATTGGTGGCTTTGAGGAAGCAAACAGTCATATGGGAAACTCCATATAGCAAAGAGCTGAAGGTAGCCTTCAGTTGACAGACAGCAAGAAACCGAGGCCCTTGGTCTGACAGCCAGGAAGGAAGTGAGTGCTACCAATATGACATAAGCTTAGAAGCAGATCCTTCCCCAGTCCAGCGTTCTGATGAAACTTCAGCCCTGGCTGACACTTTGATTGCAACCTTGAAGAGAGCCTAACTAAACCATGCCTGGAGACCTGAACCACAGAATCTGTGAGATAATAAATATACGTTGTTTTAAGCTGTTAAGTTTGTGGTAATAATGTTACACAGCAATAGATAATACATAACATTTAGTCATTCTGAGCTAAGTCTATTCAATACAATGTATAATAATATGTGTCTGTGTGTATATATATATATATAGATATACATATATATATAGTTAATTGTTGTTGTTAGGTGTCATAGCGTTGGTTCCAACTCATAGCGACCCTATGTACAACAGAATGAAACACTGCCTGGTTCTGTGTCATCCTCACAATTGTTGTTATGCTTGAGCCCACTGTCAAAGCCACTGTGTCAATCCATCTCACTGAGGGTCTTCCTCTCTTTCACTGACCCTTTATTTCACCGAGCATGATGTCCCTCTCCAGGGACTGATCCCTTCTGATGACATGTCCAAAGTAAGTGAGAGAAAGTCTCATCACCCTTGCCTCTAAGGAACATTCTGTCTATACTTCTTCAAAGAAAGATTTGTTTGTTCTTTTGGCGTTCCATGGTACGTTCCGTTGCCAACACCATAATTCAAAGGCGTCAATTCCTTTTCAGTCTTCCTTATTCATTGTCCAGCTTTCATAGGCATATGAAATGACTGAAAACACCATGGCTTGGTCCTCAAAAGTGGCATCTTTGCTTTTTGACACTTTAAAGAGGTCTTTTGCAGATTTTCCTAATGCAATACTTTGTTTGATTTCTTGACTGCTGCTTCCATGGGTATTGATTGTGAATCCAAGAAAAAGGAAATCCTTGACAACTTCAATATTTTCTCCATTTATCAGGATGTTGCTTATTGGTCCAGTTGTTAGGATTTTTGTTTTCTTTATGTTGAGGTGGAATCCATACCGAAGGCTTGCTCTTCATCAGTAAGT
>NW_004445076.1:3379-5360 GCF_000243295.1 Trichechus manatus latirostris | reverse complement strand
AAGAAGATACTGTTACACTCCCACTCTACAAGTAAGAAAAATGAGTAAAATTATTTTCCCAAAGTCACAAAGCTAGTAAACAGAGCTGAGACTCAAGCAGTCGGATTCTAAAACCTGCACAATTAAGCCCTCTTCAATAAAGCATGTACATCAGAATTATCTCATTTAATCCAAACAAGATCCCATGAGGTAGCTATTCTAATGACCGAATTTACAGAAGAAGAAACTGGGGCTCTGAGAATTAAGATGGTTGATGCCCTAATCCAGAGCTTTTTCTACTACAAGAGCCCCAGTCAGTTGTTACTCTGCAGCCCTGAGGTTGATTGTCTTCTGTGGCAGGACTAGTAAGCCAGGTGAAGTAATAACAAAAAGAGAAGCTCTGAAACTGTTTTGAATGAAGGTGCCATCATGGAGACACTCAATGTAAACACAGTCAAGGGTTCCCTTTTGAAAGATAACACTCATCTCCAAGTAATATTTCTGTGCTCATAAAATTATATTACTTTACATTCACACCTCATAGATAGACACAAAAACAAGATATTGAATATAAAGTACCTAAACTCTGTGAAACTTGGTTTTCTAAATTATAAAATAAGGAGCGTTGGAGAAGACCAATATTTCCCAAAGTATGTTTCTGAGAATACTAGTTCCATGAGATGTTAAACACTGCTCGAGAATGGATGGGAAGCATGGGGTGTTTTCACATGGCCAAATAAATTTATGCTATTTGCATATTGCACTGCCCTCTGGGAAGCTCATAGTCCACTTAACACATTAGAGGCTCTGAGAAGTCCTGCACTAGAGAAATCTATGAAACTCTGCTGAACCCAGTGGCTTCAAAACTTTTTAGCCACATACACTTTTTTTTCTGGGAACATTTATTAATGTCTGCTGGGATTCTAATTTCTACTTTGGAAATTCTATGAATTTACCTCAAGGTTAATTTTCATTTCATGGGAGTTTAAAAATTAAGTTTGAACCTATAAAGTGAGTTAGATATAGTTTGTTTTAATTACACTGAACTTAGGGGGCAATTGCAAATGTCCCCAAGAGCACATATTTTCTCAAGGAGTCCAATCCATCAATTTTAGCTGCCCATTATCTACTCATTCTTTTCAAGGCACCTTGAGTTGATAATTTTGATGAATCTGAGAATGTAAAATAACATTTACAGATAATCAACCCATTTCCAGGGAACAACTTCTTGGTGTAACCATTAATTCTACCACCTTGCTTCATGTAATCACACACTCACCACAAAGTATGAAAGAAAGAGCAAATACATTACACTCCTATTACACAAATAATATGAAGTTTCCCCTATACCATTTCCATATCTCGCTGAAATAACCATGTTCAAAGGGTATACAGGCAGTTCCTGGATTATAAATGAGTTCCATTCCTGTCTTTAAGTCGAATTTGTACATAAACTGAAACACTTATGTACAGTTCATAACCAATGTCAATTAGTCAAATTTTTGTCTTAGTTTATAGAGGCAGTTCCCCAGGTTACAAAAATCAGACTTAAATATAGTCCAACTTATGTATAACCCACAGTTACGAAGCAACCTCCGTGAAACATATTATATTAAAAATTCAAGGTACATACAATGGCTCATAATAAGAAATGAGTACTACTTTGCAACACGCATCAAAACATTATTATTTTTATTATTGTGTTATATTAAAAATGTTTTAGTGTATCTGGAAGTGTTTCTTTAATGTTTTTATGCATAAAAATGTACACTACATACTACAGGAAGCCCCCGGATTACGAACGAGTTCTTTTTCTAAATCTGTCTTTAAATCAAATTTGTACATAAGTTGGAACAGTTAGGTATGGTGCATATCTAATGTCAAAAGTTTGTCCTTAGTATATAGTATATAGTGTAGATTTTTATGCATAAAAATATTAAAGAAACACTTCCAGATACACTAAAACATCTTTAACATAATAATAGAGTAATAACAGTAATAA
>NW_004445076.1:0-2341 GCF_000243295.1 Trichechus manatus latirostris | reverse complement strand
TTTTTTTTTGATTGCACCACACTGATGCTCAACAAAATGAGCTGAGTGTCTCCTATAGCACATATTTGCCAAGATGCTGGAGCAGATTTAAAAAAACATACACACACAACCTTAAATCAAGCTTGATCCTTAGGCAAAGCCGTGTAGTAAGCAAAATTTATCTTCTCCATCTTCTCTGCATACCTCCAGGGAACAGAGTCCTCAGGTTTCCTCCATAAACCCAGGGATCTTCTCATAATCTTAGGACCTGCCTACCCAGACAGTGGCCCGTCTTCCAGATCAGTGCTACTCAACATAGCTGGTCGATGAGTTGTTTGTTAGCAGACCATGATGAAATGAGGAGTTTGCACCAGAAGGTAAATCAATGTATTGCTTCCTTCAATGAGAAAGTCTTGATACCAAAAAAGAAAAAATAAATATATATATATAAAATACACGTATATATATAATGTGTAATACATATATATATCTACACTTAACTAAAAAGAGTGCTGAGTAACCCCACAAGCTATTCATCTCATGGCACGTTGGAGACAAGCAACAGTCCTCAGACCACACTTTGGGTGTTCTAGAAAATTCTCAGCCCTCTCTTGTCTTCTTCCTCAATAGCGCTTAGCTATTTTATGCTCACTTCTGTTATATCTTTCGCTTTTGTAGGACTAGCCTGAAAAACTAATTCATGTGAAGGTATTGGTATTGCTAATGAGTTAATGTTTGGTGTCTGTAGGTGAAAAACTTATCATTTAAAATGAATCTATTATAGATATTCCTTAACTCTGGCAGTGGGAATTTTTGGCATCATGCAAGGCTATGAGAAATATAAATTAGGGAGACATGAAAATGTGGGTGCTAATTAAATCACATCAAATTCATCCATAAGTGTATGTGAGTGCGCGCATCCACGTACATGTGTGTGACCTGTGATGGTATGGTGAGGCATGGCGTGGTATGGTGTTATGATATGAGGGTTAGGGAGAGAAGCTGCTGATCTTTGGTCAAAATATTTCTTCTAAGACTGCCAGAGACAGGCAGGGTAGATTAAAGCTTGCCTCTCTATCAGAGACAGATATATTTTGTCTCTCCTCTTCCCTACTCCTAGTACTAAGAGGGGGCTGTCTTAGTTTCCTAGTGCTGCTCTAAAGGAGATACAACACATGAGTGGCTTTAAGAACATAATAAATTTATTTTCTCACAGTTTGGGAGACTAGAAGTCTGAATTCAGGATGTAGCTCTAGTGGGAAGTCCTTCTTTGTTTATTTCAGCTTCTAGTAGCTGGCAATCCTTGGAGTTCTGCGTTTCTAGATTCAGCTGCCTCTGTCGTCATCAAATAGCTTCTGTCTTTCCTGTGAGTGTGTGCCTTTGTGTCTAATCTGCTCTTTTTATAACTCAGAATGATTAGGTTCAGGATACACCCTACACTGACATGGCCTCATTAACATAACAAAGAAAACCCTATTTCCAAATGAGATTACATCACAGGTATAGGGGTTACGATTCCAACACATATTTTGGGAGACACAATTCAACCCATAACAAAGGCTATGCAAGAAAAGTGCCTGGCACATAGCAGACACTCAATAAATTTGTTAATCCCTCAACAAGTATTCCTTTAGTGTTTATTTTGTGCCAGGCACTGCTCGTGCAACAGGGAAGGAAACAGATTAAAAAAACTTCACACTCATGGTGCTCAGATTCTAGTGGGAGAGACATTTTAAATAAGAGAGAAGGAAAGAAAGGCAGAGTCTAAAAAGTTCAAGTTGAGGGCAAAAGGAGGAAAAGACAGACTAAGTGTGTGTAGCCTACATTGTGTTTTCTCCTTTGACATTATCCAGAATGTTATGGAACCTTGATGTTTCTGTGGCAGGCCTGAGTCAGTATTTAAATTGCTCCAAGGGGGATTTAGATTATGTTTCAGGAAAAACTTCCTCACTAGGATGGATTACAGTGGGAGAGTACAAAATTCTATTCAATGAGTTTGTAAGAAAAAATAAATAATCCAAAAGATGGGTGACTAAAACCCAATCCCTTATTGGTCATGGTTGCACAGCATGATTGATGTAATTGGTGTCACTGAATAGTACATGTGCAAAATGTTGAATTGGCAAATGTGTTATATATATTTTTACAACAATAAAAAAAAATAGCAGTGCTTAGTAGGAGCCATGAGTAAGAAGAAAGAACAATGAACAGGAAACTGGAGCCCCCACTTTGCCATTGTGGGCGGGGGGCAGCTTGGACAAATCACCCCACCTCTATAAGCCACAGTACCCTCGTCTGCAGAAAGATGGGAAAGAGATGGGATGACCTCCAGGTTCCCTTCCAATCCTATGATTCTATGATG
>NW_004445075.1:5645-8832 GCF_000243295.1 Trichechus manatus latirostris | reverse complement strand
ATACTCAGCTTCTGACGAGCCCTGACCATGCAGCAGAACCACTGAAACTCGAATCCCGTGGCAGATGGTCCTGGAACCCCCGGAACACTCGGCTGAGTCTCATGGGCTGCAGAAAAGGTGACATAGCATCACTTAGGCAACTGTGGAATCTTGATGCCATCCCTACTTTTCTCCCATCCCCTTAAGGCTGTACCTGGAAGCCAACTAGTTCTAAAGGGTTTTCCTCAACACACCCCCGCCCGGCTGCCTGTGCAGCTAGAGATGCTCTCTGAGACTGGCTGAGCCTGCACTGGGTTTCCTGGACCACCTGTATGACAAGCTCCCCACGGGCAACATGCAAAATGAGGAACTGCTTTATTGAACAGCTGAGGGAGCTGAAGTTTTGAGTTTAGCTGAACTTCTTACGCAACACGCAGATACAGCTACACCACCCATTTACCCTGTTCCGTTCAACAGAGCAGCTTTGCTGGAGTTCATTGCCAGGGCACGAGCTGTTTACAGGATTCAACTGTAGCCCAAACAGACCACTGAGCAGTTGCCTACCTTGAAACTCCTCCTTGCCTCTCCTGGGTGAGAACGTTAACTCTCCTCTTTCCCTGCTTTAGAAAATGCTATCTTTCTCTTCAAGCTGAAGATTCTCCTACCTGTCCGAACTGGTTTCTTCCCCTTTGTTCCATGGCTGTACCAGCAGTGCTTACAGAAACTGCTCTCAGAGTGTAAAGAATGGGACCTTGGTCTTCTTTTGAAACATAAGAGCAATTTTAAGAGGTTCCGGAATGGGTTTATCATCAATTTCTTCATTATCTTCATGATGGATATCATATGAAATGTTTCTGTATTCTCTTAAAAATGAGAACATTTCTTAAAGAAAAAGAACAAAGTAGGAGGCTTCATACTGCTTGATCTCAGAACCTACTATGCAGCAACAGTAGTCAAAACAGCCTGGTACTGGTACAATGACAGACATGTAGAACAATGGAACAGAATCGAGAACCCAGACGTAAATTATCTACCTATAGTCAGCTGATCTTTGACAAAGGATTAAAGTTCATTAAATGGGGGAAAAACATGTAAAAACAACTCCTTACCACTGAGTGGATTCCAACTCCTAGCGACCCTATAGGACAGAGTAGAACTTCCCCATAGGGTTTCCAAGGAGTAGCTAGTGGATTCAAACTGCCAACATTTTGTTTTACAGCCAAGCTCTTAACCACTGTGCCACCAGGGCTCCAAATGGGGAATAGTCTTTTTAACAAATGGTGCTGGCAAAACTGGATGTCCATCTGTTAAAAAAAAGTAACAGGACCCATACCTCACCCTAGACACAAAACTGATTCAAAATGGATCACAGACCTAAATATAAAACCTAAAAGAGTAAAGATCATGGAAGGAAAAACAGAGACAATGCAAGGGGCCCTAATACACGGAATAAATAGAATACAATGCATAACTAATAATGCACAAACATCAGAAAATAAACTAGGTAACTTGGAGCTCCTAAAATTATACATTTATGATCATCAAAAGAATAAAAATAAAAACAAAACCTACAGACTGGGAAAAAAATAAATTGGCTATGATCGATCTAACAAGGGTCTAATCTCTAAAATCTATAATATACTTCAACACCTCAACAACAAAAAGACGAATAATCCAATTAGGAAATGGGCAAATGCTACAGACACTTCACCAGAAAAGACATTCAGGCAGCTAACAGACACGTAAGGAAATGCTCCAGATCCCTAGCCATTAGAGAAACGCAATCAAAACTACAATGAGGTACATTCTCACCATGACATTACCAGCAAGAATTTGAAAAAAAATAAAAAATAAGAAATGTTGGAGAGGTTCCTGGGAGATTGAAACTCTTATACACTGCTGGTGGGGATGTAAAATGGTACAAAGACTATGGAAAATGTGGCACCTCCTTAAAAAGCTAGAAATCGAAATACCGTACGATCCTGCAATCCCACTCCTAGGAATATACCCTAGAGAAATAAGGGCCGAAACACGAATAGATATATGCACACCCATATTCACTGCAGCATTACCCACAATAGCAAAAAAGATGGAAACAACCTGAGTGCCCATCAATAGATGAATGGATAAATTATGGTATATACACACAATGGAATACTACACAACAATTAAGAACAATGATGAATCCGTGAAACATTTCACCACATAGATGAATGTGGAGGACATTATGCTGAGTGAAATAAGTCAATCACAAACGGAAAAATATTCTATGATACCACTATTACAAAACCCCAAGAAAATGTTTATACACAGAGAAAAAAAACCAAAAACAATCTTTGATGGTTACGTGGGAGGGGTGGGATGGGGAGGGGAAATCACTAACTAGGTAGTAGACAAGTGTTAACTTTGGTGAAGGGAAAGACAACACACAGTATAGGGGAAGTCTGCACAACTCGACCAAGGCAAAGTCACAGAAACTTCCTGGACACATCCAAACACCTTGAGGGGCTCAGTTACTGGGGCTGGGGGCTGGGGACTGTGGTCTCAGGGGACATCTAGGTCCGTTGACATAACATAGTTCATAAAGAAAATGTTCTGCATCCTACTTTGGTGAGTAGTGTCTGGAGTCTTAAAAGTTTGCAAGTGGCCATCTAAGATACATCTGTTAGTCCCATCCTGTCCAGAGCAGAGGAGAATGAAAAAAACCAAAGACACAAGGAAAATACTATTCCAAAGGACTAATGGACCACATGGAGCACAGCCTCCACCAGCCTGAGCTCAGAAGAACTAGACGCTGCCCGGCTACCACCACTGATGGCTCTGACAGGGATCACAGTAGAGGACCCCAGCTAGAGTAGGAGAAAAATCGAGAACAAGATACAAATTCACAAAAAAAAAAAAAAAGATCAGACTTACTGGTCTGACAGAGACTTCAGGAACCCCCAAGATTATGGCCCCAGAGCACCCTACTAACTCAGAACTAAAGCTACTCCTAAAATCCACCTTTCAGCCAAAAACTAGTCAGGCTTATAAAACAAACAACACAGGTGAGGAACATGCTTCTTAATTCAATCAAGAACTGAAGGAAAAAACCAAGCCCCGAGTTGCAATATTGAAGGATTCTACAGGGAAAATATTAAACGACACAGGAAGAATCAAAAGAAAATGGAAGGAATACACAGAGTCACTATACCAAAAAGAATTGGTC
>NW_004445075.1:0-4763 GCF_000243295.1 Trichechus manatus latirostris | reverse complement strand
ACTATTAACAGCCTGCATTATGCAGATGATACAACCTTGCTTGCTGAAAGTAAAGAGGACTTGAAGCACTTATGATGAAGATCAAAGACCACAGCCTTCAGCATGGATTACACCTCAACATAAAGAAAACAAAAATCCTCACAACTGGACCAATAAGCAACATCATGGTAAACAAAGAAAAGATCGAAGCTGTCAAGGATTTTGCTTCACTTGGATCCATAATCAACACCGATGGAAGCAACAGTCAAGATATCAAAAAATGCATTTCATTGGGCAAATCTGCTGCTAGAGACCTCTTTAAAGTGTTAGAAAGCGAAGATGTCACCTTGAGAACTAAGCGCCTGACTCAAGCCACGGAGTTTCCAATAGCTTCATGTGCATGCGAAAGCTTGACAACGAATAAGGAAGAACGAAGAAGAACTGATGCCTTTGAATTATGGTGTTGGCGAAGAATAGTGAATACACCATGGACCGCCAAAAGAATGAACAAATCTGTCTTGGAAGAAGTACAGCCAGAATGCTCCTTAGAGGCAAGGACGGCAAGACTATGTTTCACGTACTTTGGACAGGTTATCAGGAGGGATCATTCCCTGGAGAAGGACACCATGATTGGTAAAGCAGAGGGTCATCAAAGAAGAGGAAGACCCTCTGGGAGATGGATTGACACGGTGGCTGCAACAATGGGCTCAAGCATAACAACGGTTGTGAGGATGCTGCAGGGCTGGGCAGTGCTTTGTTCTCTTGTACATAGGGTCGCTATGAGTCAGAACCGACTCGATGGCACCTAAGAACGACAACAACATAGGAGACCAAACTGGGCAACACCTGCTCAAAAGCAAAGCCGGGAAGGCAGGGAGGAACAGGAAAACTGGACAATTGGACATGGGGAACCCGGGGTGGAAAGGGGGAAGAGTGCTGACACACTGCAGGGATTGCAACCAAGGTCACAAAACAATTTGTGTATGAGAAAAATTTTTGAATAAGAAACTAATCTACACTGTAAACTTCCACCTAAAGCACAAAATTTTTTTTTTAATGTGTCTTCTAAGAAGTAAAAAAAGAAAGAAAAACTGTTATAACTGAAAGGAGAAATATAAAAGGAAGCCTCTGGAAGTAATAGAGGAGTTTAGGAAAGTTGCACGATACAAGGTCAATACATAAAAATCAGTTGGCTTTCTATACACCAGCACTGAGAAATCTGAAAAGGAGATTAAGAAAACAGCTCTGTTGACAATAGTGTGTGTGACAACGTGGCTGGGCCATGATTTTCAGTGGTTTGGCAGTTATGATGTAGTTTGGCAGTTGTATAATGATGTAATCACCTCCATGATGAGAACTGCTGTGAGTAGCCAATCAGTGGAAAGGGAGCTCCCTTGGAGGTGTGGCCTGCACCCAATATATGTGGCCTTTCTTGCAAAGCTCGCTGGCTTTTGCTCTGCTCTGGGTCCTGCATTTGGCTCATCAGCATCTGACCTCCAGTTCTTGGGACTTGAGCCAACAGCCTGCCATCTTACCGGCTGATCTTGGATTCGTCAGCTTTCACAGCCTTTGAGCCAGCAGCCTTCTGTCCGACCTGCGGATCTTGGATTCATCAGCCTCCAGCCTGACCCACAGGCTTGGGACTTTCCAGCCTCTATGACTGTGTGAGTCATTTCCTTGATACAAATCTCTATAGAGAGTCACTATAATTCAGAATCGACTCGACGGCAGCGGGTTTGGTTTTTGGTTTTTTGGTATATATCTTTATAGGTTTCACTGGTATCGCTTGTCTAGAGAACCCAGCCAAAGACAAATAGCATCTAAGAGAGTGAGATATCTAGGAATAAATTTACCCAGGGATGTGGAAGTCTTATGTAATGAAAATTAGAAAACACTGCTGAAAGAGACTAAAGACCTAAATAGATGGAAAGATGTACCACGCTCATGGATTGAAAGACTTAATATAGCCAAGATGTCAATTCTCCCCAAAGCAGTATATAGATAGAATGCAATCCTGATCCAAATTCCAAGCGCATTCTTTACAGAAATGGAAAAACTAATTCTCAATTTTATACAGAAAGATTAGAGAACCCAAATAGCCAAGGCAACTTTGAAGAACAGAATAGGAAGCCTCACACTTCCTGACTTCAAAACATATTACACAGCTACAGTGAGCAAAACAGCCTAGTACTAGTTTAATGATAAACAGATAGATCAATAGAATAGAATTGAAAATCCAGAAATAAATCCAAACATCTATGGTCAACTGATTTTTTGACAAGGGAGCCAAATCTATTCAGTGGGGAAAGGAACAGTCTCTTCAACAAATGGTGCTGGCAAAACTGGATTTCCACGTGCAGAAAAAGGAAATTTGATCCATATCTCACACCATACGCAAAAACTAATTCAAAATAGATCAAGGACCTAAATGTTACGTCTAAAACCATGAAGTTCTTGGAAGAAAATATAGGCGCAAAACTTTGGGACATCCTTTTTTCAGTGATCTATTATCACACGCAACAAAGAATGCACGAGCAACAGAAAACAAAATAGAAACTGTGACCTCACAAATATTTATGTTCATCAAATGTCTTTATCAAAATAGTAAAGAGACAACCTACAAACTTGGGAAACAAATCTTTGGGGACGATATAACCAATAAGTGTCTAATATAAAGGGACCCTGGTGGCACACTGGTTAAGTGCTGGGCTGCTAACTGAATGGCTGACATTTCAAATCCACCAGCCATTCTATGGGACAAAGATGGGGCAGTTTGCTTCTGTAAAGATTTACAGCCTTGGAAACCCTATGAGGCAGTTTTACCCTGTGCTAGAGGGACACTATGAGTCAGAATCAACAACACGGCAGTAGGGTTGGTTTGTTTGTTTGAGTTTTTTGTTTGTTTGTTTTTGGTATCTAAAATATATTGACAACTTTGACAACTTAACAACAAAAAGAAAAAAAAAACAATCAAAAACTGGGTAAAGGACAGGAACAAACACTTCACCAAAGAGGATATTCAAATGGCCAACAGACACATGAAAAGATTCGCAACATCATTAGCCATCAGAGAAATGCCAACCAAACCACAATGAGATACCATTTCACTCCCATTAGGACGGGTGAGATTTAAAAAAAAACAAAACCAGAAACAGAAAATAAGAAGTGTTGGAGGGGATGTGGAGAAATTGGAACCCTCATCCATTGCTGGTGGGAATGCAAAATGGTAGAGCCTTTTTGGAAAACAGTCTAGTAGTTCTCAAAAACTAGAGGTAGAGCTGCCATATGACCCAGCATCTCCACTCCTAGCTGTATACACTAGGGATCTAATAGAAGAGACACGAAAAGACAAATGCACACGTATGTTCATTGCAGCCCTAGTCACAATAGCGAAAAGATAGAAAAAACCTAAGTGTCCATCAACGGATGAATGTATAATAAAATGTGGTACATACATACAATGTATTCTAGCTGGAATACTACTCGGCAATAAAGACAAATGAGATTCTGAAGCATCTTGGAACGTGGGTGAACCTGGAAGACATTATGTTGAACAAAATCACAAAAAAAGCAAATATTGTACGCTCTCACTTTTATGAAATGACATGAACAGGTAAATATACAGAAACTAATATTCATTAATGGTTACAAGGGATTGGAGGAGGGGGATTTACTCTCTAGATAGTAGACACTTGCTATTTTTGGTGATAGGAAAGGTAACACTGAATGAAGTTGAAGTGTAAACAGTTTGATGAAGGTAAACAATGTCACTGAAACAGACACAAGAAAAAAGGACCCGTTGGTGACTGCTATGGCATATATAATTTTGAAACGACAGCAAAAACAACCAAAAAATATATGTGTGGGTATATATGTATGTATGTAGGTATATATGTGTATAGGTATGTATATGTGGGGGCCCTGTGGAGCAATGGTTAAAAGCTAGGCTGCTAACCAAAAGGGTGGCAATTCAAATCCACCAGCCGCTCCTTGTGAGGCGGTTCTACTGTGTCCTATAGGGTTGCTACGAATCGGAATCGACTTGATGGCAACAGGTTTGGTTCGGTCTTTCATGTATAGGTGAGTGTACGTGTGTGTATATATAGGTGTCTGCGTATGTATATGCATGTATGTGATTCTATGCACATGTATCATACATATATCAAAGCACATAGGGGACACCGTAACGGATACCTCTTAGACAGAACCAGACATCTCACGGATTGGATTTCTGGGTTGGAAGGATTGGGACCATAGTCTTGTGGAACATCTCGGTCGATAGCCAAATATACTTCATAAAGCTATGTTCTACATCCTAGTTTCGTGAGTAGTGTCTGGAGACTTATAAGGTTGTGAGCAGCCGTCTGAGATACAACTATTGGTCTGTATTCATCTGGAGAAAAAGAGAAAGAAGGAAATCAAAGATTCAAAGAAAAAAACCAGTCTACAGCACAAATAGTGTGCAGGAACACAGCCTCATCTACCCTGAGACCAGAAGAACTAGGTGGTGCACAGCTACCACTCTCAACCATCCTAATCAGAGCGACAATAAATGGACCCTGATAGACTGGGAGAAAAATGTGGAACAGAACCTCAAATTCTTTAAAACAAACAAACAAACAAACAAACAAACAAAAAAAAACACAAGAGTCACTGGACTGGTTGAAACCGGAGAACTCCCCGAGACTATTGCCCTGTGATATTATTTAAACCTTGAACTGAAACTAATCCCTGGGGAGAACTCCCCGAGACTATTGCCCTGTGATATTATTTAAACCTTGAAC
>NW_004445074.1:1350-8773 GCF_000243295.1 Trichechus manatus latirostris | reverse complement strand
CAGCACAATTGGAAGAGCGTAGTCAATATCACTAAACTGTGCATGTAGAAATTTTTGAAACGGTGTATCTTTGGCTATGCGTATTTTCACCAAAAAAGAAGGTCGAGAAGGGAGAGGGGTGACATGTTGTGGGGTTGTTAACCAATGTCATAAAACAACATGTGTGCTACTGTTTCATGAGAAACTATTTGTTCTGTAAGCTTCACCTGAAGTACAATAAAAAAATAAATAAATAAATAAAGATGAAAACAATCAATTACCACTATCAATCTGAATACAATAAAGATCATAGATACAACATGTACTTATCCATATATATATATTATGTATTTATGTATATTTAAAACCTCCACAACATTGTAAAAATTATTTGAGGACGCTTACTTGTATTTATATGATCCCACAAGTTCAAAAGTAAAAAAAGACTGAAATAAGAATAGCAAGGAAGGCATACTCAGAAATCCACTGAGTAAAATAGCAGGACAAAAATCTGGGGACCAAATGTGTGACTTCAGATTTTATCTAGTAATGACAAAGATAAAGAGCGAAGTAATGGATTCAGAGTTAGCATGTGATAACAGAAAGTCTACTCAGGTCAATCGAGACACACCTGTTAGACAGAACAAGGAAGCGACACTATATTTCACTATTTGAACACACTTGCAGTCAGGGTTTAAGCACTGTGAGAAAACATTTGATGTGAATGATAAAAAGGCATTTGCTATAGAAATATTTTGTCGCTGTTGAGTGATTTCCGACTCATGGTGACCCCATGTGTGTCAGAATAGAGCTGAGTCCCACAGTGTTTTCAGTGCCTGGTTTTTTGGAAGTAGATTGCCAGGTCTTTCTTCTGAGGCACCTCTAGATGAACTCAAATCTTCAAACTTTTGTTTAGCAGACAAGCATGTTAACTGTTTGTACTGCCCAGGGATAGAACTTGCCCATAGGCCAATCAGCCAGAAGCAGGATGCAGATAATGCTTTCTTAATACAGAGCGATTGAGAGTAGAAATGGAGCAGTAGCTACACAAATTCCTACCACCTCATTTCTAAAGAAAAGTGCAGTCCCTGGGTGGCACAAACAGCTAAGCACTCAACTACTAGCCAAAAGGTTGGCGATTTGAACCCACCTAGAAGTGCCTTGGAACACAGGCCTGGCAGTCTGCCTTTGAAAGGTCACAGCCTTGAAAACCCTACGGAACAGTGCTGCTCTGCATACCTGAGTCATGCCTACATGTATGCAAGGTAACCCATGCATACATGGGTCACCATGAGTCAGAATAGGCTCAGTGGCAATTGACAACATCACCATTTCAATAAACATCTGAAATTCCTTTGATTTTTGCTTTTATGAATATTTCACCTATCAGATAGTCAAAATAGTCAGAAATTATATATTCCACGATGTTTTCAGTTTGTGACAAATACTACTAAGTGTCAAAATGGCTTTTGAAGTTATATTCAGAGCAAAAGAAAAAATAAAGAAGCCTTAATACTAGGGGTACATACTGTTAAAGAGATAAGAGATAAGCAAGAAAAGGCAGACTTTCTGAATTCTACTTTTGCTCTGTACTGTCTCTTCAGGAGTAGAATCTTCCATTTGAAACAGCATCCATGCAACTATAGTTAAAAGAATGGGATGAGGAAAGCACTTTCTCTACCAGATATTCTGATATAAGGATAAACACATCAATCAATAGAGTAAAGCAGATATTATGTGTATATTGCTGGTTGCCATCAAGTCAACTCTGGCTCATGGCAACCCCACATGTGTCAGAGTAGAACTGTGCTCCACAGGGTTTTCAATCGCTGACTTTCACAAGTAGATCACCAGCCTTTCTTCCAAGGTGCTTCTGGGTAAACTGTTTGCACCACCCAGGGACTTTATAGACTTTACACACACACACATACATAAACGATAAAGGAGCCGCTGCACACAAACGGTGAAGGGATAGATTACTGATGATGCGTGTTGATTTGATACATAATTTATATGCACGCTAAACACTCTGTGCGGTCAAGCAAGAGTGAGCTATCTGGCAAAGCCTCATGGATGTTGCTTTTTGTTTTGTTTTGTTTTTGCAACCATAACCACTATTTATTTCCAAAACTTTTTTGTCACCTCAAACAGAAACTCTGTGCCTATCAAGCAATAACTCCCCATTCCCTTCTCTCCCCTCAGCCTCTGGTAATCACAAGTCTGCTTTCTGTCTCCATGCATTTGCCTATCCTAGATACTTCATAAAAGTGGGTTCAGAAAATACTTGTCCCATGGATGCACTTTGACTTAATCTTCTAGGGGAGCTCTGATAACAAGAGAGTTATACCTTAGAGTTGTTCACAGTAGGAACAACGGAGCTGAAGTATTTATATTCCAGTATCCAACAGTAAGGAGCCCTGGTGGTGCAGTGTTTAAAGCACTAGGCTGCTAACCAAAAGGTCTGTGGTTCAAACCCACTAGCTGCTCTATGGGAGAAAGATGTGTCAGTCTGCTTCCGTAAAGATTTACACCCTTGGAAACTCTATGGGACAGTTCTACTCTGTCCTATAGGGTCTCTATGAGTCAGAATCGACTGGAGGACAGTGGGTTTGGTTTTTTTGGTTTATCCAACAATCATTGGTTAAGGACCGCCCTGGAGAAATACTTATTCCCAGGAAGGTTCTCCATGAGCACAGGCAATGCAGGCTCTGGCCACCTGAGGCAGCCCTCGAGAAAAGAGACTGTTGTGGGCTGAGGCAGTGAAAGCATACCTGCAACAGGTATGCAAGAAAACAAAACGGATCTGAGGGGATGTGGGTCGAGTACTGACATCTTTGGCTACACTTCATCAGAGGACATCTTCATGTAGCTGATCTCTCTCTTTTTTCCAGCATTGTCACCACCAAATGAGAAGACTTCACAGAAAGTGGACATCAAATCTGTGGATGACTCAAAGATAGAGGAATAGCTAATAATGTAGATTAACACTAAAAAATAATAATAATAAAAAAATCTTAAATGATAGATGCAAATTAACAGAATGAAATTTGAACGAGATAGATAAACAGCCTTCTCACTTAGCTTTCCAAAAAAAATGATCTTGGCAGGTATAACATGAGAGAGAGGTGATTTAACAGCAACTTATTTGGAAAAGATAAGGCCTAATAGTTGACCACAAGTTCAATATGAGCCAAGTGTGCCACAAACTCTCCACAGGGTGTTAGCATACTGGATCTCACACAGAGAGATAGTTGAAGAACTAAGGTTCCTTAAACTACATTAGGAAATCAGGAGAAATAGAAGTATGGAGTGGGGATTATATTTATTTCATGTTGCTGTGGAGGAGAAAACTAAGAATGAAGAGTAGAAATTACAGGATGGCAGATTTTGACTCAGGGTAAAGAAGAACGTTCTAATAATTAGAGCTGGACAAAAATGTCCTAGCAAGGTGTCAGTTCCCAGTGTTTGGGGGTCTCTGAGCTGAGGCTGGATAAATTCTGCAGAGATGTTGCAGAGGTGACTTTTATACAGGGCTGAGGGAGAGAAGAAGGTTGGACTGAAGACTTTATATCCCCTTCCAACTCATTATTCCATGATTCTGTGAATTTAGTTGGTGATTTTCAATGAAATGGCTAACAGACAGGAAGCCGAAAGAAAAACACTAAGGGGCTGGATAGTCCATTAATGGATATATAAGTCTCGGAATTATTGAAATTGGCAATAATTATTGAACTTCGTTCAAAAACCCTGCTCAGTTGTAAGTGCTTGGAAGGTAGTGGGAAATATTTGCTCACCCTGGACCCACCTTTGCATATGTCCAAGCAAAGAAAGCCAAAGAGGGAAAAAGACTTGGAAAATGTCCTTGCAGAGAAAGAGGGGAAACTTGGAAGAGTAAGAGGAAAGGAAACACAATGATGGGAAAGGAGAGGGGTTGTGCATTTACCCACCTTTGCTCACCCCGATTTCCTACTCACTGTTGTTTGGGATGCATTCAGTTTTTTTCTCTCCTGGGTCCAATCAACGGCTGACCACATCTGTCCGATTGGAAGCGTACGTCATCTTGGTTTTGGAATATAGGCAAGTATGCACTTAGTTTTTCTCTAAGCCAGAAGGTTGCTCAATGTTTAAGGCTTCTGCCTGTGCAGAGCCAGGAAACAGGGAACAATGGTATCTGGACAGGGAGCTGTGCAATAGAGAAGATTAGATTGTTGTCGTTCCACATGCCTGTGGGCCATTCCTGCAACCTTTTTAAGAGGGGATCATACCACCCATAAAGCCCAACCTCACACAAGTTATAATGATATCTTAACTGTGAAAACTCCTTCATCTAAGATCTCAAAGTACTTCACCTAATGAACAAATTAATCTTTACAAATTCCCTAGGGAGAAAGCAACAACAATTATTACCCCATTTTACATCTGAAAGAAAACTGGTGGTTGGTGGAGGAACATAAAGCATGAATAGAACAATCTGGAGAGGAGAATGGAAGTCTCCTGCAGCCCAGTCCAAGGGCCATGTGACAGACCATCCCGATATTGCTGAACACAGTTTTATTAGAACCGATGATCACTAAACAAATATATGACAGGCTCTGGGTAAAAACTTAAAGTCACCTAAGGAGACTGGAATGACAGAAAAATTAGATAATGCCCATTCCAATTCCATATGGCACAGGAATCTTTAACACTTGCTAAAATATAAGCTATGAACTCTGGCCTCTTAAAGCAAGAACATTGAAAACAGTACTAATTATTTTCTTTTGGGGAGGGTAAATTTCCTATCCTACTTAGATAGGCATTTCCGTCCCAGGTATTTACACACTATAATGTTTACGGCGCCATGCCTGTTTATATATTTAAACACGCACACACACACACACACACACACACACACACACACACAGAGGAACTGGTATGAAGGGAAAAGCCAACTGATGGTTTTGTCCTTATAATTTTTTCCAAAAACAATCTGGAGAATTTTGAGATGAAATGTTTCATCATTGTTAAGACATAGCTTACACACTGAACAATTTCTTTTTGCATTCCATATTCAGTGGCAAAATAGAGAAGCAAACACTTCTCTGTTGAATTTGTTTTGAACATTCTCGCACAGAAGAATGACCTTGTAATGGGAGGATGTGATCGAAGGCTAATGCAGTACACCTGGCCTGTGGCTCTGGTGGATATTATGCTATTGGTACAAAGGAGATGCAGTGACAGAGGAAGTGAACCTTTGGCAAGCTGGATGAGAAGAAAAATGTAGTGGGCTAATCAGTTTACTATCTGCAAGGCTAAGAAAAATAGGAATAGATTAATGTTTAAGAAACTTAAAAAATATTTCACTGAGTAACGGTGAGCAAAAATGCTTGGAATCTAATGTCCATTTGCTCTTTTTCTCTATTCCATGTGGAGACTGACCGAGGACAATATTACATGAAAAAAAACAAACCTAGAAATGACCTTACTAGTTATGAACTGAGGCAAAATCTGGAGCCAAACAAAAAATAAAATAAGATCCACAAAGTGAAAAAGAATGGACAGTAGAAATTCTTGAGAGTTCACTATTTGTCTCTTTAGAGGTGTTAGATCGTAGAGGTCACTTGCATTTAATATACTGGAAGCTTGTTTTACCACCCTAAAAAGCTCTCTAATTTGTCATTGTTAAAAATAATGTGTACACATAGACAGTAAAGAATGCAAACCAAAACAAAGAGCTTATGAGTCCAAGACTGAGAAATCCTAAATATACAAAATTGGACCGTAAGACCCCTACTCAAACCAAACCCATTACCTTCGAGTCCATTCCAACTCACAGCAACTCTATAGGACAGAGTACAACTGTTCCATAGGGTTTCCAAGGCTGTAATCTTTATGGAAGCAGACTGCCACAGCTTTCTCCTACACAGCGGCTAGTGGGTTCAAATGGAGATCTTTTGCTTAGCAGCTGAGCACTTTAACCACTGCACCACCAGGGCTCCTTTCGACTCTCTGAGGAGCAGTTAATTCCTATCCCAGGTTCAGATGGAAAACATGTTTAGTTGCTAATTAGTGTGAATCTGGTGCTGAGTGCTATGACTTGGGTACTGTGTGTAAATATAGCTCTTTGGGGTTAATTATAAATTAATAATTTATCAAAAATTAAAATTCCCAAGCCCCATCCCTTGAAATTCTGATTCATAGATCTGGGGTGGGGTCAAAATATCTGCGTGTTTATCAATCTCTCTAGGTTATTCTGTTGCAGACACTCTTTTCACCAAACTCAAAGATGTACTAGGTAGATCCAAAGCAGAGTCTTGAGGACTTTCAGCATGGTTTAGGTCTGCATCTTACTATTCATGTTGCACTCAACCTTGGTGTTCTTATCTTGAACTGGATGACATAATGACACTGTCCCAGACACATAGTAGGTGCTCAGGAAGTTTTTACCCTTCTTCCACTCTTACTACATCTGTTGCTTACCTGAGAAGTAACTGAGGCAGCATGTACCTTCCCTATCCTTAAGGCACTATAGATGTGAGGATCTGGTATCATTTATTTTAATTAGATTCCATTAATCTCATCAAAAGACAATGCATTTATATTGAAGCAAAATATCTTTAAGGCCTTGTCAATAAACTGCATATCCAAAATCTCCAAGTGTTAATCAAATTTGTTGAAGAAGTTACCCTTTCTGTTCCTTTGATGATATAAAGTAAAATAACAGTTGTTGTTGTTGTTTCAGTCCAAAAGAACAATATATCTATATTAGGAGTCCCTGGGTGGCACAAAAGGTTAAGCATTTGATTACTAGCTTAAAGGCTGCCGCCTGGGAAAATAGGCCAGGCGATCTGCTTCTGAAAGTTCACAGCCATGAAAACTCCACCATGGAGCAGTTCTACTCTACACACATGGGGTCTATGTACAGGTTCCTCAAGAGCACAATTAAGTGTTCTGGAATTCTCATTCTCCACAATGTTATTCATAATTTGTTATGATGTGCACAGTCAAATGCCTTTGCATAGTCAGTAAAACACAGGTAAACATCTTTCTCATATTCTCTGCTTTCAGCCAAGATCCATCTGACATCAGCAATATTCCCTGTTCCATGTCCTCTTCTGAATCTGGCTTGAATTTCTGGCAGTTCCCTGTTGATGTACTGCTGCAACCACTTTTGAAGGATCTTCAGCAAAATTTTACTTGCGTGTGATATTAATATTTTTCAATAATTTCCACATCCTGTTGAAATTATTACCACCTTAAAATATGGATGATTAGGACTTCCAGCAAAATGGCGCTCTAGGCAGAAGCACCACGCCGTCCCTCCACAGGAAAGATCTGAAAAACTAAGCCAAACAGAGAAAACAACAATCCGGAAACCCTAAAACATCAAATGAAGAGATAAAGAACTCAGCCAAGCACCAAATGGAGTGAGAAAACTGACAGAGAACGGAGAGCGAGGAGAGAT
>NW_004445074.1:0-1044 GCF_000243295.1 Trichechus manatus latirostris | reverse complement strand
CCCCCCCCCCTTTTGCTCAAATACCTGGCTCTGTGCGCCATCTTTACTTCTTCCCAAGGGGCTGCGGAGCTCCGGTAATTTGTGATATATGCTTTCCCACCCCCTACCCTTCTTCATCCACACTCAGCCTCCTCTGGTTCCCGCGGACACAGTCTCTTGTCTGAGAAACACCGGCTGCTCAGATTCCACCAGCCGGCACTAGCTGGCTCTCTGAGTGCCTTTTGTTGGCTGCTGGTGTTACTTTCTTTCCTGCTTCTTTTGATTTCTTCCTTACCTCTCACCACCTCCCCCTCCTTTTGCTCAAATACCTGGCTCCGTGCGCCATCTTTGCTTCTTCCTGAGGGGCTGTGGAGCTCTGTTCGAAGATGGAGCTGCTTCCCAGTCTGGGCTGCTGCGCTGGTGGGATCCCGGGGCTTTTGTTTGATTGTTTTGAATAATTTGTTTGTTTTCTTTTCCTTTTCTTGAGTTGGGACCCCTTTCTGGCAAGGCGGAGCTACCCCCTCGGCTTACACAGACATGCAGACAGATCCCTGACGGCATTTCTTTTTTTGTTGTTTTTTTTTTTTTTCTGTTTTTTTGGGCGCATTTATCGTTCTTTTTTTTTTTAATTTGTTTTTTTCTCTTTTCCCCCTTTTTCTCTTTTTGTCTTTCTTCATTACTCAGTTCCTCGTTTCTCTATACCTTCCTTCTCTTTCTATTCCATGAATACCTGGCATTGTATACCTCTACGCCGTCTAGCCAGGCTGTACTGCAACACCTGAGAACAACTTCCCCAAACCTCATAGCCACACCGGTGGGATCCCTGGGAACTTTACTGTTCTTTTCCGTTTCCAATTTTTATTTATTCATTCTTTTCGTTCCTTCCTCTTCCCCTTTTTGTATTTCCCCATTTCATAGTCTCTCATCTCTCCACTCCAAAGGCAAGCTCCCCTAGCATTCTTTTTTGTTTCTTTGTATGTTTTTGGCTCCTGTTCCTCTCTCCTCTCTCCCATATCCATCTTTGATCCACAGATAACAATCTCCCCACTACATCCTGCCTACCTG
>NW_004445073.1:7531-8841 GCF_000243295.1 Trichechus manatus latirostris | reverse complement strand
CATTTGATTTCTTGACTGCTGCTTCCATGGGTGTTGATTGTGGATCCAAGTAAAATGAAATCCTTGACAACTTCAAACTTTTCTCAGTTTATCATGATGTTACTTATTGGTTCAGTTGTGAGGACTTTTGTTTTCTTTATGTTGAGGTGTAATCCATACTGAAGGCTATGGTCTTTGATCTTCATCAGTAAGTACTTCAAGTTCCCTACACTTTCAGCAAGCAAGGTTGTGTCATCTGCCTAACACGGGTTGTTAGTGAGTCTTCCTCCAATCCTGATGCCCTGCTCTTCTTCATATAGTTCAACTTCTTGGATTATTTGCTCAGCACTCAGATTGAATAAGTATAGTGAAAGGATACAACCTTGAGGTACACCTTTCCTGACTTTAAACCATGTAGTATCCCCTTGTTCTGTTCTAACAACTGCCTCTTGTACAGGTTCCTCATGAGCACAATTAAGTGTTCTGGAATTCCCATTCTTCACAGTGTTATCCATAATTTTTATGATCCTCTCAGTCAAATGTCTTTGCACAGTCAAAAAACACAGGTAAACATCTTTCTGGTAGTCTCTGCTTTCAGTAAGGATCCAGTTGACATCAACAATGATATCTCTTGCTTCACTGGTATAATGATAGACATATCGACCAATGGAATATTAAGTCAAGAAATAAACCTGAACATCTATGATCAACCGATTTTCCACAAGGGCACTAAGTCCATTCAATGGAGAAATGATAGTCTCTTTAATAAGTTGTGCTTGGACAACTGGATTTCCACATCCAAAAAAAGTTAATCAATAAATAAAGCTATACCCATACTTTAAACCATATATGAAAATCAAATCCAAATGGATCAAGTACCTAAACATAAGAACTAAAACCATAAAACTCTTAGAAGAAAATATATGAGTAATGTTTTGGGATTTAGTATTTAACAATAAATTCTTTGATATGACACTAAAAGCAAGAGCAACAAAAGACAGGATAGATTAATGGGACTTTGAATTATTCTTTCTATATAATATCTTTGTCTGAGGAAACAAAAATATTCTCTATTATCTTACATCATATCACTCTGTGATAGGAAGATTTTTAGAGCTCTCAAAGACTTCACCATGAAGATTGGGAAAACAGAAAACCAAAATTTCATTCTCACATGATAAGTGTTAGAGAGGTACTGCTAACACAAAAATAAGAAAGCGCACGTGTATCATGCGTAATATGTTTGAAGAAGTACTTTAATGTGATCTTTAAAGTACTTTAATATTTTCATTATAAAACATTGTGCTGTTCATGTGTAGGTTCTTTAGTTA
>NW_004445073.1:5386-6950 GCF_000243295.1 Trichechus manatus latirostris | reverse complement strand
TGTTTCAATTTTGCTAAATTGTGAAGCAACACAATAGGTTTTGCCCATCTATTTCATACAAGAGAATGCAGTTAATTTAAACTTAATTTGCACTTTATTTTGGTATTTTCTAATAGCTCTATGTCACGCACATATTTTTTGTCTATTGGGAAACCTCAACCTGTTGCGTGCTCTGTAATTGGAAGAGCAAATATATTTGATCAACATTTCTCTCCTCCAATATTTTCCCTCCTTTTGGTCTGCTTTATGTTTTGTTGAGGGCACTTACCTCTACCCAAAACAATATTATGTATGTTTGCTTTCTTATTTATTTTCTTCCTCTTTCACTAACTCCAAGTGGACATTTTTTTCTCTCCTACTTAGGCACTATGTTCCCAATTTCTAAAAACAGTGCTTTGCACAAAGTAGATGTTCAGTTATATCTGTTGACAGAGTAAATAAAATGAATGAATGACCTAAAAGTACAATTTTAAAGTAGGCCAAGTTTATATCTATTTGCTTCTAATTAAAATAAATTACTGTTGTATTCCTGTCACTTTTTCTCAGCCAATACTCCCGTCTACCCAGGGACCCCATCCCAAATCAGAAAAATGGCCAAAGTGTTATATCCATCCTACATGACACCAATCTAATATCTACTAAAAATCTATCTGATAACTAAAATGCTAGCATTTACATCCTGACCTTCACAGGAATTTAAAAAAAAAAAAATTTAGCTTTT
The DNA here is from genome assembly GCF_000243295.1 of Trichechus manatus latirostris. Classification (NCBI taxonomy): domain Eukaryota; kingdom Metazoa; phylum Chordata; class Mammalia; order Sirenia; family Trichechidae; genus Trichechus; species Trichechus manatus. The sequence goes on along the minus strand of NW_004445073.1, from coordinate 6,229 downwards.
TCTACAGGTAACTTAAAAGAGAGTTGGAAATAGTTGTTGAAAGCATCAGTAAAAGTTGTTATCACCGCAGGGGCTTACCTCTTAAAAAATCTACTGGGAGAAGAGTGATGAGGCATTATAATTTCTGCACACCTAGTAGATTTATATGACTGTAATCAGTGAAGAAATTGTTTTTAACAGCAAGGTAGAAATATTAATCTTATCAGAAGTTTGGAAGAAAAAATGGTTACTAGACAAATTAAAAGAATATTCTATTAAATGCAATTAGATTGTAAAAGACAAGAAATTTCAATCGGTTCATTCAAGATTTTATGTTTTAAAAAATTGAAGACATTGCCTAAAACAGTTAACGTGCTACGACATGGACGAAGTTAAGAAAGACCTGAGAAAACGCACAAAGGTAAGAAAAACACAGAAATCCCAGTAACCCCACTCAAGAAAACCTGCACAATGAACTGTGATCTACAAGAATTAAAGAAGGCACTAAATGAGGCTTAGAAGGAGAGAGTGAGAGCAACAGAAACCTGTTGAGAAGAGGATTGAAATTACCTCTTCCTTTTTTTTAACTGATAGGATCTAAAGCGGAGAGACTCAGTTGAGCAGAAGCGGGAAAATGAAGACTCTCGGCAACCCTCTGTCTTTTGGGAAGGATAGGGTGCTCTTTCAACACCCCTAAGAGAGAATCTGAGGTCTTATACGATATGGTTCATGGAGGACAAAATGTTTAACATTCAAATGATAAGGTTGCTGTGGTAGTACCATTTTGATGAAAGGAAGCTGTATAATTCTAGCTAGATACTTGACTAGAACTCAAATATTAAAATAAGCCTAGATATTTACTAA
>NW_004445073.1:0-5184 GCF_000243295.1 Trichechus manatus latirostris | reverse complement strand
TATATATATGTATATATAAATATATATATATTTGTATATACAAATATATATGTGTATGTATATATATATATATATACCTCAGAGTACTTGGAAATACAAAAGGAAAGTATAGCCTACAATACAGCTTCCTAGCAGTTTAAGTACCTTGAATCCTTGAATAAATCTTTATGTTCCATATACAATTAGTAGAAATGAACCAGATTGTAGAAGATCAGAGGCTAATGTCCATGGGCATTGGTCTGTAATTAAGGAATGCTACTTTTCAACTCATTGTACAGATTCATGCTTTTATAATCAGTCACTAGTTATGACCCAAGAAATATTTTGGAAATTAATCACTGAAACTTGACCTCTTGTGTATAATCCTCTTTCTAAAGGGACTAAAAAAGAAGGAGTGAAGGAAATATCCTTAATAATGATCAATACTTGATGTGAATCAACTAAGTATATGTTGAATTATACTGATAGTGGTATAACTATCACTTTACTATAGGACACAATGAATCCATGTGGAATAAATATTTTGATATAATGTACAATTTGTAACTGACTTAAACATTGGTAAATGGAACTGATAACATTTAATACTCTCCAAAATATAGAAAACAACTGTCCAAATGACTGAAGATATAGTCACAAATCAGTAAATAAGTCCACTTGCTAAAAGCAATACAAGTTCTTTAAAAATGGCGAGGAAAAATTATCCATTTACTTAAACAATATGAAACTGTCGCTAAAGGAATGTGGAAGACTATTAGTTACATGATATAACCCCCCACCCTTGGATAATTCAAGCAGTTATTGGGATAATAGTAATAAAAAAAAGTTTAGTGGTTTTTTGGGATAAAATCTCTGTGGTGAAAGATTTATAAAGAAAAGAGATGATGAGCTAATAGAGACTATAGCAGGTATATGTATTTGAGTAATGGATTTCAGGTTAGCATGAGATTTAATCCTACTTATGAAGGAACTTCAGTGGGGACCCCTGGGACACTCATCTCCAATTCAAACTGGTCTGCAATATCTGCTCAGTAAGCTGCTGGTACTTGTTGACATAAGTTACTAACCTCATAGAAGTGATGGATGTGTACTTCCTAGTTAAAGATAAACTTGTATCATATTATTTTAATCGATGCATGACTTACACTTTACTACACTGGCTGAGAAAGCCAGCCTTGACTGAATAGCTCTATGCAGTTGGTTTGGGAGTGGTCATAGGGGTTTAACCCTCTAATTTCACCCCGCTAGTCAAAGGACCGGACAAGATCTTGACCTTTATGAGCTGATAACATCCACATATGTCTTTTTGGGGATCCAAAATCAGAGAATCACATCACCAGTTGGTAGTTGGCTGTTGTGTCCACTGTTCTGTGCATAAAGATAAGTTCTTGTGCCATTTACCCATATTAAAGACACTTGTTTAATTTATCTCTCTGCTGGTGTCTTTCCATCAATTAGTATCACTCTTGTGACAGCAGTTTAAATACATTATAAGAGAACCAGTGATCTGTGGCTCATTAAAAATAAAAAAAAAAGAGTGACAGAGAGAAGACCATAAGAAAACTTTTAAGGCAGCCTAACAGTTGAAGCAACTGAATTCATAAAGCAACAGGAGACACCAGGTAGAGAGTAGAACAGTTTAGCAGGCAGCAGCAGAAGTGATAGGTAAGGGCTAGAATTATTGAGTCTATGGTTATGCCAAACATAGTTATAAACATTTTACCTATTAGTTAAGTTGATCCTCATATGCCTGACACTCCCTAAGGTGACTTCAATGAATCATGCACTTGTGTAATATCTTTCCCTGGGTGTGGGCAGAACCTGTAATTTGCTGCCAGCCAATAGATTATGACAAAGGTGAAAAGAGAGTCATTCCCGTGACTAGCTTAGTTTATACAACACTCTTAGCATACCAAAGCAAGAGATTATCTAGAAGATCATGTAGAATTAGTTGTCATATTATGAGAGGGCCTATGACAGAACCATGTGGCATGGAATTGCAGAAGCCTTCTAGGAACTGAGAGCAGTTCCAAGTTGACAGCAAGGAAACAATGACTTCAGTCCCACAACCACACACTGAATTGTGCCAATCATCACACAAGCTTGAAAGAGGACAAGACAGAAAGAAATGCAGCCTGGACAAAAGCTTGATTGTAGCCCTATGAGACCCTGAGCAGAGAATCTTGCTCAGGTGTGCCTAGACTTCCGACTGTATAAACCATAAGATAATAAATGTGTGTTGTTTTAATCTGCTAAGACTCTGCCAATTTATTACAAAACACTAAATAATTAATACAACTCAGGACAATCCCGTGAGTTTTGTATTATTGTTGTTCCTTATATTCCAGATGAGATAACTGAAGTATTGATTCGTTAAATAAACTTTGCAAGTTGACACAGCTAATAAATGGTGGAAATTGTAGTTTCAAACAAATAATACCCAAGAATGGCTGTGTACAATGGTGACTTCAAGTTTAGTGAGGATTGGCGTCTACAGTCCTCACTAAAAATACAAAAGCTAGAAAATTGCTTTTAAAGAACCAGACCTGTTGTCAGTCTTCAGATCTCTTATGCCCTCTAAATTCCTGTGAATTATTCTCTAATTCTCAAGAAGCTTGTTGAAAATGTTTCCTTGATTTATTTCCTCATATATACTTATAATAAGCTCCTTTTAATTAGGTTAACTGGAACATGTTTCTCTTCCTTTGTTCTTTTTATTTTCACCTCAGAGAGTCAGAAACATCCATGGGAAGGTAAGTCTAAATTTTCATACCCATTGGCTATTACACAGAAAGAAACACCCATGATAAAGGAAATAATTCCTACATTACGTATGGAAGTTGGAGGTAGGCAACTTAATGGTGTGAGAATTTAATTTCATCCCTGTGCTTCTGAGATAAACTTCTGGTATTGTGGCTAAATAACACAATCTGATTTAATTTAAAGTCTGGTTTAACCATTAGGTTTTAGATAAAGGCAACATTTTAAGATAAGCACAAGAGAAATAAAACCAAATTATCTCAGTTTTTAGAGACCCACTTAAAACTTTTTGAATGCGACTAAACTGGCACATTATTCTACAGTCACAAAGCTAAAATCTTGACAGGGGTCTTACACCAGTTTAGTATATCTAATTATAAGTAAAAATACTGGCATTTTTATTGCATCCTAAAGGGGAAAAGTGAGATCAAAGTATATTTCCTTAATAATGAGTATTTGAAAGGATTGTTGCCATAGTACCTTGGTTCACACTCCAAAATATGCCACCAACTTTGAGATTTAGATGATGCTGAGGGAATATAGGGTCACTGTGAGTCGGAATGGACTCGATGGCAATGGGTTTCATTTTGGTTTTGAGGAATAATATTTAAGTATTCCTAAAAGTCTAAAAAGGAAAGGCAGGTTCTCATGGCTAATTTTTAAAATTGTTTATGACATTTGACATGACTGGAAACAAAGAGATAGCAAATACAATCTAATCATGTGTTTTAAAATTAACTAATGTTAGAAGAATATTTTCTGGGCATACAACTAAAAGCATACAACTTAAAATAATAAAGAGTGTCCTGTGAAGCCTGATGTACCAGTGTCTGAAAATATTTTGTCCAGATTTTTATTAGTTTCAGGGAGAAGAATAAATCCAGTCCACATTACACCATCTTGGCCAGAAACAAACATCTCTTCACTATAGTAACTTTTTTTTTCCTAGTCAGTTATTTCTTTAATAAATATTTTCTATTACCTACTATGTATCCAATGATTTGTTATTTCATGTGAAAAACTGCTGAGTACCACAGAGAATCACAGCGTTCATTCATTTATTCCTTTAACAAATGCATATATCACTTTTCCAGATTTAGACTTATTCTAAAGGATCTACCAGAAAATTCTTACATAGTTCCTTCCCTTAATAAGCTTGCAGATAGTAGTAAAATCAAATATACAAACAAGTCTGTAAGGGTTATTTCTGCCAATGGGAAGAGAATATGTCTACGTGCTAAAGATGCTATTTTATCTGCCCTTTTGCTGACTGGTAGGATTTTAACAGGTACAAAGTGTGAAGATAGCCTTTTAACAGAAAAAGAAGCTGTACAAAAAAACACAAGAAAGAAAAAAGGTGTTAATTTGGCCAAGAAATATAGCAGGGCAGTTTGACAAATAACCTAATGTTACTATTGTATAGAACACATGAATGGAACTATAAGAAGATTAACCTTTGAAATGGATTAAAATAATATAGAAAGACATGGGTACCACACTTTGGTCTTAGGACTACATTTGGTGAACAGTGTAGACAACAGAAGGAGCAAGACCATCACAACGAAGCTTAGGTGCAAGTACCTTGTCAGACTTATATAGTATGGGATATACCCACTATGGGGAAACCAACTGGAAAATAATGAAATGAAGATTTCTCAAGAATATCAACCTGGTATGACTGTGGGGGCAATGGCAATATTAATAGACTAGAATAGTCAGAAGGTAGAGAAAAATCTAAAAGAAAAAAAAAGTCATGAGTTTGGTTATAGGGAAAACAAAATGTATAGATAAGAGATGAAATATAGTTATGAAAATTAGATTCTTGAAATAATTGTGCAAGTCTTAAGTCACCATAACCAATGATGCAAAATGATTAGACAATTGTCCAAGATTGTGACAGATTGCCACAAGAAAAAAGAAAAAAAGACTAATATTAACTCACTGTCAAAGTTTGTTTAAGCCTTGGTATTACTACCAGGTTTTTAGCCTATGAAGCCAATCACTTCAGACAAGGAGGAGAAGCGAGTGCATTAAATGAAGGGGACATTAAATATTTTAGAAATAAGGACCATTGATGTAGTTCTCTGATCAATGAATTTTGTTTTTTTTAATTGCTAAAACATATATTATTTCTTGCCAGATACTATTTTCTCCAGTGACATATAGCCGATAGTTGAGCACAAGTGACACATTTTAGAGAAGTAAGATTTGTACAGGTGACCTAGAAGTGAAAACTAGTGTCCCTCTGCTAGTCTTCTAAACATCTATTTCCCTGCCTGAACAGTTTGTAATATCAAAAGATTGATAGATGTGTGTACACCTATGTTTACTTTTCTCTCCCTGGGCTTTTGTATGTCCAAAGGTCGTGAAACCATTTTGAGAGAAAACTGTTTTCATTGAACTTGGAGGAGAAAAATAGAGGTC
>NW_004445072.1:7389-8896 GCF_000243295.1 Trichechus manatus latirostris | reverse complement strand
TTAAACTTCAGATGTTTGCCCTGTTGTACTGTGGTAGTGAGGGCTAACGCTGTTGAGATGGGTCCCCACAAGTCTATATGGGGGTGTATGGCTCTCAGAGTCTGCGGACCCCTGATTTCTATGGCCAGCAAAGGAGCTGTGCCGACCCTGTGTTCCTGGTCTAGGGGAGCCAACAGCCTATTTGTTCTCTCTCCAAGGCCAGGAGAATGGGTCAGGATGCCTTTTGGGATCTACTTCTGGCCCAGTGGACTCCTGGTGCAGAGTGGGGAGGGAGGACGTAAAAGGAAGAGAGGTTTTTCCCAAATCCATTGCAGAGCGCGGAAGTAGGAGATAAAAGGGAGAGAGGTTTTTCCCAAATGGGCTTTTTTTTTTTCAAATCTCTGCGAAACGGTGCGAGCATGTACTTATCCTAGCCTCTTGGGAGCTGCTCGTCACTGGTGCGGAGTGTCCAAGCAGAATCTCTGCTGCTGGGTCTCTCTCGATGTGGAAACTGCTTCTCCAGCGCGCTCACAGTGCAGCTGTTTGCCTGCTTCACCGCAGCCCGACGTGGCTGTGTCTCTGCAGTATTGCCACCGCGGCTCTAGCGCTCCTCACCTCTTCCAGACGGTCTTCCTCTCTGGTATGACTCAGATGGATTTCTTAACCTCGCCTTGTTCAGGGTCGCCAGATGTTCACATAGAATCAAATCACTTGTTTTTCCAGGTCTTTGTTGTAAGAGGGATATAGGAAACAACTAACTAGTCTGCCATGTTAACCATGCCTTTCTGTACGTTGGTTTTGATGTAAGTCAAATATCTCATTTTTTTTTAGTTTTTAGTTTTCATTATTATCAACTTTTATTATCAGTGTCTTTATAAATCTGATTTTTATTTGTCTCTGGGGTTGGAAACATCTGCATCTAAACATCTGAGAATGATAACATCAGCAAATTACTTGCTGCAACAATGTATATGGTACATATTACTAACAATAAGATGTACCAGAAAAAAGGGATAGTCGTTAAGTGCAGTTTGTCGTAATTCGAATATGTTAAAGGTGGGACTACCATATTTTTACACAAATAATGTGCCTTCTACATTTGCAAACCTCTGCCTCGAGCTTGTTTGCCGACTGCCCCCTCAGGGTATTTTCATAAGCACAGGATGCTATTTTTTTACAGCAACATGTAAAAAAATATTAGCATAGCAGCGCTTATGAAAATACCTCACAGGAGAATGGAGCAGTTGGCAAACAAATGTAGAAGGCACTCGTTATTTGCGTAAAAATACAGCACCTGTAGTGGCATCCTGTGTAGATACAAGCCAGTAGAACTAGTACAGAGGCAGGGGTGGAGCTTTTGAAGTTACACTAGGGACTCCAGTGTCAGATCCAGCACTCCTGGATGCCTGGCCTTGGGTAGGTTATCTTACCTCTCTAGGCATGAGTTTCTCATCTGAAAAACTGGGAAAACATCGGTAGCTACCTATAAGATTGTTTTGATGATTAAGATGTTTTATGCAAAAAGCTT
>NW_004445072.1:4249-6324 GCF_000243295.1 Trichechus manatus latirostris | reverse complement strand
TCTGTACCGTAGTAGAGGCCACTCACAATGTCCAGCACTGTTACCCTCATACATCTTCTAAGCAGCCCCACAGTTTTTGTCAGGTGGAGGTGAGGTCTGCAGAGTAGTATTTCTCAGGAGTACGGGACATGTGAAAGGGAAAGAGGGAAGGGAAACAAAGGGCTAAGTTCTAGGCTATCAGCAATCTTCTTCCCAGTGCCTCAGCAACACATTGTGGTGGAAGAATCCCTGGCTGTAGGTTTACCTGGGTCTGGGCTTGAATCCCAGGACTTCCCTTACTAGTTATGTGATTTGACAGCTGTAACGCTGTTTCCTTTTTATAACGTGGGGTAATAACACATGCGATATACAAAGAATTGTAAGGATAACATGGGCTCTCATTCATAGATATGTAGACAGATAGATTTCTATAGCTCTGTCTGTCTGTCTGTCCATCTATCTATTGTCCCTGCAATTGGTTAAGTGATGTACTACTAACCAAAAGTTTGGCAGTTTAAACCCACCCAGAGGCACCTCAGAAGTAAGGTCTGGTGATCTGCTTCAGAAATGTCAAAGCCTTGAAAACCCTATGGAGAAGTTCTACTCTGTACGTTTGGGGTTGCCATGAGTTAGAATAGACTCAACAGAACTAACAATAACAACATCTATCTATCCATCTATCTATCCATCTATCTATCATCCATCTATCTATCTATCTGTCTATCCATCTATCCATCCATCTATCTATCATCTAGCTAGCTAGCTAGCTATCTGTCTATCATCACACCTAGCACACAGTGGGTAATGTTTACCCCAGCCCTACTCCCTATCAGAGCCCATTGTTTCAAGCTTGCCAGATCAAGAGAACCCAGGTCTACCAGCTGGGATTAGGGGAGTGAATTACAGTTAAGGAACAAGAATAGGAATGAGGGATCAGGCCTTGTGATAGAGTTTTCATTACAATTGGTCTGAGGGCAATCAGAGTCATACCTGCAGGCAAGGATGACAATATCAGGTAATTTTTTGACAGCAAGTATCAGACATGACAAAGCAGGAGTCAAAGCCTAGCAAAATCAGGCTAAACATAAGTAATCAGGCTACACATAGGTAATCAGCCATAACCAGACCCTGGAAGTCAGTCAATCAGGCAATAAGTGGGAGAGTGTTGGGTTAAGAAGGGCTTTCCATGCCTTGGCGCCATGATACTTGCACACCTTCTCCAAGGCCCCTTCCCAGTGTGGGAGCTTGTAGACTCTGTTAGCAATGTTAGTCTTTGTCATAAGATTAAGAAGAAGTCCTAGACTTTCCCCATCCCTAGTAAGGATGAGTAATGCCTACACAGGAGTAATACTGCGCTAAGCCTCCTGCAGTTTTGAATTAATTTGTTCTTCTTTATTCAGACCTTTGTTACCAGATTTCCAGGATAAAACCTGTTCGGAAGCAGTGGTTATACATAACATTTATTGAGCTCTTCTATGTGCCAGTTACTGTAAGCAACACATTTTAGGTATTAAATCCTTTAAATTCTCATAACAATGAAGCAGATATCTTCATTTTCAAATTTTACAGATTCAAAAAAAAAAAAAGAAGAAGAAGCTAGATACAATAAAATTAAGTAACTTGCTCAAAGTCACACATCATAAATGACTGGATCAATCTTTGGTAACAGGGAGTCAGATCCCAGATCTTAAACGGTTAACAGTTACAACGTATTACAAGAAACAACTAAACCCAGGGACCCATTGATCATCCTTTCAGAGTTTCTGAGACACAAGAGCAGCACCTTCTGTCCAATCTGCCAGACTCCCAGCCACTTGGGGCTAGGTTACATCACAAGTGCTCCAGCTGACACCTTCCTGGACAACCCAGACTTACATAAGCCTCAGCACATGGTTTTTAGCTTGATGACGTGTCAATGGTCTACGAAGAGGGATGGTGGGAAGATTATTTTTAACCTCAGCTTTCATCACATTGACTCAAGTGAAGCATTTTCACTTCTATCCATGGCACTGTATGGGGAGAGGGTTGAGGGTGGTGCCGTGAATATGTTTTATCATATAGAACAACCAGCCTTTCTTATGTATCTTAAGAGGAAA
>NW_004445072.1:1788-2934 GCF_000243295.1 Trichechus manatus latirostris | reverse complement strand
CCATTCTGGTCGGTGTGTAGGAGTATAACAATGTAGATTTAATTTGCATTTCCCTGATGACTGATGAAATTGAGAATCTTTTCATATATTAATTGATCATTTAGCTATTTCTTTTTGTAAAGTGCCTCTTCAAGACTTTTTCCCACTTAAAAATGTATTTTTTTTTTCTTATTGATGTGTAAGAGTTCTTTATTCTAGATTCAAGACTTTTGTCAGCTGGATGTATTGTAAATATCTTCTCCACCCTGTGACTTGCTATTTATCATCTTAACAGTGTGTTTTTATATACGGAAAAATTTAATTATATTATATAGTCCAATGTAACTGTTTTATTTTATAGTTAGCATTTTCTGTGTTCTGTGTAAGAAAAATTTCCCAATCCAATTTTATGATGAAGTTATTCTATTTTTTTCTGGAACTTATACTGTTTCTCATTTAGATCTTTAGTTCATTTAGAATTGATATAGTATATGATGTGACATACGGATCAAGATTCATTGATTTTCTCTATGGATATCCAGTTGACCCCATTGGATTTGTGGAAGGCCATCCTTTTCCCAGGGCACTGCAATGTGAATTTTCTTATAAATCAAGTTCCTTTCCTTTATATGTCTGAACTGTCTCAGGATTCTCTATTCTATCTACTTAATCTATTAATCTATCCTGGCACTAATATCACATTGCATTAATTTCTATAGTTTTGAAATAAGTCTTGCTATCTGGCAATGCTCTTCTTATTCTTGGTTTTTTTTTTTTTTTTTTTAAAAGATTATATATGTCATCCCACTGTTTCTTGCCTGCATAATTTCTGCTGAGAAATCAGAGCTTAGTCTTTTTTTTGTTTTTTTTTTTTTTTTTTTTCAAGATCACCTTGACTATTCTTGGCAAGCTGCATTTTCATATCCATTTTAGAGTCAGTTTGTTACTTATCACTAGATCCACGTTACTAATATTTTGTTTAGTATATTTATGCTTAGTTCATGAGAGGGATTGGCAGAACTTTTCCTTTATTTTTTTGTTTTGGTAATCTTGTCAGATATTGGTTTCGATGTCTTTATTTCTACCTCATTCCTAAAGGTTATTTTCCATAGATATATAATTCAGGGTTGATGGGTTTTTTGTTTCAGCACTTAAAAAATGTGTACC
>NW_004445072.1:0-1003 GCF_000243295.1 Trichechus manatus latirostris | reverse complement strand
TTATACACTGTCAGGATTTCATTGATCAATGAGGATAGAATGATGTCAGAATGTCATTGGACAATGAGGATGGCCTGATTTACAGGAAGGTAGGCTGAAGATTCAGGAAGGAAATGTCTAAGAGGCATTGTCCACTTGACACTGACACTATTTTGTCAACCAACCATTAAAAAAAATCTTTGCCATCGAATCAATTTCGACTCCTAGTGACCTTATATTAGTATGAGTTGTCAACGACATGAATCCATTTTTCTTTCATTCAACACTATTTTTCCATTTGTTTCAAACGTGTTCATAATTGCTTGAAACATTTTTATGATGGCTGCTTTAAAATCCTTGTCATATAATTCCAACATCTGTGCCATGTTGGTATTGCAGTCTGTAGATTGTCTTTTCTTATTCAAGTTGATATTTTCCTGATTTTTAACACATAGAGTGATTTTTTTACTGAAACTTGGATATTTGAGGAATTATACCATGAGATTCTGGATTATGTTATTGGACTCTGGTATTATTTTAGAAACAAAGGCCTTGTTTTACTAGGCCTCCTCTGACATTTCACTAGCTGGGGAGGGAGAGTACCACTTCATTACTGTCATGTTGGGGATGAAAGTCCAGGTTTCCTACTCAGCCTTCTTTGACACCTGGAAGGGGAGAGATGTCTTGTGACTTCTATGTGGAGGTGGGACGTGAGTCTCTCCACTAGACCTCTACTGACACAGATTTTTTTTTAACCAATCTGGAAATCTTTGTCTTGTAAACAGAGTATTTAGTCCATTAATATTCAATGTCATTACTGATACATTTGTGTTTATATTAACCATTTTTCCATTTCTTTTTCTATTAGTTCCACCTAGTTTATATATATGTTTTTCTCTTTTTATGTCTTCTTTTAGAGTAATCAAAAGGTTTTTATTATTAAATTCCCCCTTGGTCCCCAGACACCCTTTTAACGCAGTACTGCAGTCATTCCTGAAGTTCACCCTTCAGCCAAAGATTAGAC
>NW_004445071.1:3839-8874 GCF_000243295.1 Trichechus manatus latirostris | reverse complement strand
CTTTATTCCAGGTGGTTTGGGACCAATTGATGCATCTTAGATGGCCACTTGCTAGCTTTTAATAACCAGACACCACTCACCAAAGTAAAAAAAACTTTGTTATGCCAATTGACCTAGACGTCCCCCGAAAGCATGGTGGCCATACTCTTGTCCCTGCTACTCTGTCCCATGACATGATTGGTTGTATTCCGGAAGTTTCTTACCTTTGGTTTAGTCCAGTTGTGCTGACTTCCTCCGTAGTGTATGCTGTCCTTCCCTTCACTTAAGATAACTCTTCTCTACTTTCAATTAGTGAATACCCTTCTCCCTTCCTCCCCACCCTTGTAACCATCAAAGAATGCTGTCTTCTGTGTTTAAACCTTTTCTTGAATTTTTATAATAGTGGTCTTATACAATATTTGTCCTTTTGTGACTAAGTTCACTCAGCTTAATACCTTCCAGATTCCTCCATGTTATAAGATGTTTCATGGATTCATCATTGTTCTTTATCATTGCATAGTATTCCATTGTGTGAATATACCATAATTTGTTTATCCATTCATCCATTGATGGGCAGCTAGGTTGTTTCCATCTTTTGGCTATCTCGAACAATGCTGTGATGAACATGGGTGTGCATATATCTATTTGTGTGATGGCTCTTAATTCTCTAGGATATATTCCAAAGAGTGGGATTGCTGAATCATATGGTACTTCTATTTCTAGCTTTTTAAGAAAGCGCCAAATTGATTTCCATAGTGGTTGTACCATTTAACATTCCCACCAACAACGTTTAAGTGTTCCAGTCTCTCCATAACATCTCCAACATTTATTATTTGGTGTTTTTTGGATTAATGCTAGGCTTGATTTACATTTCTCTAATGGCTAATGATCGTGACCATTTCCTCATGTTAGCTGCCTGAATGTCTTCTTTGGCAAAGTACCTGTTCATATTTTTGCCCATTTTTTAATTAGGTTGTTTTTCCTTTTGTTGTTGAGGTTTTGCAGTATCTTGTAGATTTTACAGATTAGCCGATGATCAGATTTGTCGTAGCCAAAATTTTTTTCCAAGTCTGCAGGTTGTCTTTTGACTCTTTTGGTGAAGTCTTTTGATGAGCATAAGTGTTTAATTTTTAGGAGCTCCCAGTTATGTAGTTTCTCTTCTGATATTTGTGCATTGTTACTTATGGTTCCTATTCTGTTTATGCCATGTATTAGGGCTCCTAGCATTGTTCCTATTTTTTCTTCCATGATCTTTATCATTTTCGATTTTATATTTAAGTCTTTGATCCATTTCAAGTTCATTTTTGTGCATGGTGTGAGGTATGGGTCTTGTTTCAGTTTTTTGCAGATGGATATCCAGTTATGCCAGCACCATTTGTTAAAAAGACAGTCTTTTCCCTAATTAATGGACTTTGGGCATTTGTCAAATATCAGCTGCTCATAGGTGGATGAATTTACTTCTGGATTCTCAATTCTGTTCCATTGGTCTATGTATCTGTTGTTGTACCAATACTAGGCTGTTTTAACTACCATGGCGGTATAATAGGTTCTAAAATCACGTAGTGTGAGGCCCCCCTCTTTGTTCTTTTACTTATCCAGGCCCTCTTCCCTTTCCATATGAAGTTGGTGATTTGTTTCTCCATCTCATTAAAAAATGCTAGTGGAATTTGGATCAGGATCGCATTGTCTCTGTAGATCGCTTTGGGTAGAATTAACATTTTCACAATGTTGAGTCTTCCTATCCATGAGCGAGGTATGTTTTTCCAGTTATGCAGGTCTTTTTTTGTTTCTTACAGTTGTGTCTTGTAGTTTTCATTGTATAGTTCTTTTACATCTCTGGTTAGATTTATTCCTAAGTATTTTATCTTCGTGGAGCCTAGTGTAAATGGTATTGATTTCCTCTTGGAGGTTTTCTCTATTGGTGTATTGGAATGCTACTGATTTTTGTATATTTATCTTGTATCCTGATACTTTGCTGAAATCTTCTATTAGTTCCAGTAGTTTTCTTGTGGATTCTTTGGGGTTTTCTGTGTATAAGATCACATCATTTGCAGATAGAGATACTTTGAATTCTTCAATACCTATTTGGATGCCCTTTATTTTCTTTCTAGCTTAATTGCTCTAGTTAGGACCTCCAGCACAATGTCGAGTAAGAGTGGTGATAAAGGGCATCCTTGACTGGTTCCTGTTCTCAAACTCTCTCCATTTAGGATGGTGTTGGCTGTTGGCTTTATATAAATGCCCGTAATTATGTTGAGGAATTTCCCTTCTATTCCTATTTTGCTGAGAGTTTTTCTCATGAAAGGGTGTTGGACTTTGTAAAATGCCTTTTCTGCATCAATTGACAAGATCATATGGTTCTTGTCTTTTGTTTTATTTATGTGATGGATTACATTGATTCTTTTTCTAATGTTGAACCATCTCTGCATACCTGCTCTAAATCCCACTTCATCATGGTGAATTATTTTTTGGTATGATGTTGAATTCTATTGGCTAGAATTTTGTTGAGGATTTTTCCATCAATGTTCATGAGGGATATTGGTCTGTAATTTTCTTTCTTTCTTTTTTTTTTTTTGTGGTGTCTTTACCTGGTTTTGGTATCAGCATTATGCTAGCCTCATATAATGAGTTTGGTAGCATTCCATCCTTTTCTATGCTCTGAAATACCTTTAGTAGTAGTGGTGTTAACTCTTCTCTGAAAGTTTGGTAGAATTCTCCAGTGAAACCATCCAGGCCAGGACTTTTTTTTTGTTGGGAGTTTTTAAATTACGTTTTCAATCTCTTTTGTTATTGGTTTATTTAGTTGTTCTATCTCTCGCTGTGTTAGTTTATGTAAGTAGTGAGTTTCTAGAAATTTGTTCATTTCCTCTAGGTTTTCAAATTTGTTAGAGTACATTTTTTTCATCGTATTCTGTTATGATTCTTTTAATTTCAGTTGGGTCTGTTGTGCTACCACGCATCTCATTTCTTATATGGGTTACTTGCTTCCTCTTCTGTTTTTCTTTTGTCAGTTTGGCCAATGGTTTATCAATTTTGTAGATCTTTTCAAAGAACCAGCTTTTAGTCTTGTTAACTCTTTCGTTTTTCTATTCTCTATTTTATTTAATTCTGCTCTAATTCTTATTATTTCCTTCCTTCTGGTGCCCAAGGGCTTCTTTTGCTGCTTTCTTTCTACTTGTTTGAGTTGTAGGGTTAATGTTTTGATTATGGTCCTTTCTTCTTTTTGGATGTGTGCATTTATTACTTTACACTGATCTCTGGCCATACTTTTGCTGTGTCCCAAAGGTTCTGGTAGGATGTGTTTTCATTCCCGTTTGATTCTATGAATTTCTTTATTCCATCCTTAATTTCTTCTATAACCCAGTAGTTTTTGAGCAAGTTGTTGTTCACTTTCCATGTGTTTGATTGTTTTCCTTGCTTTTTCTGTTATTGATTTCCACTTTTATGGCTTTATGGTCAGAAAAGATGCTTTGTAATACTTTGATGCTTTGGATTCTCTTAAGGCTTGCTTTATGGCCTAGTATGCGGTGTATTCTGGAGAATGTTCCATATGGGTTGGAAAAAGAAAGTATACTTGGCTGCTTTTGGGTGTAGTGTTTGGTATATGTCCATGAGATCAAGTTGGTTGATTGTAGCATTTAGATCTTCCATGTCTTTGTTGAGCTTCTTTCTGGATGTTCTGTCCTTCACCGAAAGTGGTGTGTTGAAGTCTCCTACTATTATTGTGGAGCTGTCTATCTCTCTTTTCAAAGCTGTTAGAGTTTGTTTTATGTATTTTGGAGCCCTGTTATTGGGTGTGTAAATATTTATTATAGTTATGTCCTCCTGGTGTACTGATCCTTTAATCATTATATAGTGTCCTTCCTTATCCTTTGTGGTGAATTTTATTTTAAAGTCTATTTTCTTAGAGGTTAGTATTGCCACTCCTGCTCATTTTTGAATGGTGTTTGCTTGATATATTTTTTTCCATCCTTTGAGTTTTAGTTCATTTGTGTCTTTAAGTCTAAGATGTGTCTCTTCTAGGCAGCATATAGATGGATCGTGTTTTTTTAAACAATCTGCCACTCTTTGTCTCTTTATTGGTGTGTTTAGTCCATTTACATTCACCGAAATTTTTGATATATATGAGTTTAATGCCGCCATTTTGCTGTCTTTTTTGTGTGTTGCTGACAGTTTCTTTGTTTCACTTAATTTTCTGTGGTAAGTCGTTTTTCTTTATGTATTTTCTTTTCATCTTTTCTATTGTTGTTGACTTTGTATTTACTGAGCCCTTACATATTTCTTGTTTTTTATTTTGACTTGTAGGATTGTTAGTTTCCTTTGTGATTACCTTAATATTTACCCCTATATTTCTAAGTTTATACCAGTCTTTTATTTCTTTATATTGCCTTGACTTCCTCTCCATATGAAAAATCTATGTCTACATTTATTAGCTTTTGTTTTAATGTTGTCTTCTTTTACATATTCATATCTCTGTTTCCCTATTTTCAGTGTTTTAGCTTTAATTTATTTTTGTGACTTTCCTATCTGACTTGATATCTGGTTGCTCTATCCTGCGTTCTAGTCTTGTGTTGTTATTGATTTTCTAACTGGAGGACTCCCTATAGTATTTCTTGTAATTTGGTTTGGTCTTTGCAAATTCCCTAAACTTCTTTTTATTTGGAAATGCCCTAATTTCATCATCATATCTAAGAGACCATTTTGTCAGACGTATAATTCTTGGCTGGCAGTTTTTTTTTCCTTCAAGGCTTTATATATGTTATCCCATTGCCTTTTTGCCTGCATGGTTTCTGCTGAGTAGTCTTAGCTTACTCTTATTGACTCTCTTTTGTAGATGACTTTTTGTTTATCCCTTGCTGCTCTTAAAATTCTCTCTTTATCTTTGGTTTTGACAAGTTTGATTATAATATGTCTTGGTGACTTTCTTTTGGGATCTACCTTATGTGGGGTTTGATGAGCATCTTGGATAGATATCTTGTCATCTTTCATGATATCAGGGAAGTTTTCTGCTAACAATTTTTCAACAATTCTCTCTGTATTTTCTGTTATCCCCCCC
>NW_004445071.1:0-3562 GCF_000243295.1 Trichechus manatus latirostris | reverse complement strand
CTATTAAATTCGTCATTGTGCTCTTGAATAACCTTTTCAAGTTCTGATATTTCTTTGTCTGTATGTTCTTGGGCATTTTGACTAATTTCCTTCCTAATTTCTTGAAGAGTTCTGTTTATTAATCTTTTGTATTCTGCCTCTGGTAATTCCAAGAAATTCTCTTCCTCCAGAAAATTTATTGATTCTTTATTTTGAGAGCTTGCTGAAGCCATCATGGTCTGCCTCTTTATGTGATTTGATATTGACAGTTCTCTCCCATCCATCAATATATTATTATAATTTTTTTATTGTATATTTGCTTAGTGTGTCTTAGCTTCTTGTTTTGTTTTGTTCTGATGTGCCCAAATAGGCTGCTCTTGTGAGCTAGTTTGATTATTGGCACCTTTGAAGCTCTAAAGTCCTGTCGCCAGGTAGTTAGATCTGTTACTAAGTGTGTGAGCCCAGGAGTCCATTTACTTTTCTTGTATAGATTCAGCTCAGGTGTCCAAGCAGTCAGTCACTAAGTGTGTGGTGCAGGCTCTCACCTACAGCCCTGGAGAGGCATGGGTGATTGGCCTAGGCACAGGTATCTGGCTGCATTAGGGGGTCACGTGCTGAGCAAAGCAGGGGCCTGACGGCTGCTCCTGAGTGTCTGAAAGGAAAGCATGCCTCTGTTCCTAGAGCCAGTTGGTAGGTGAGTCTTGCAGCTGGACTATAAGCACCCTGCACTGTTTTGGCAGGACTTATTCTTGGACCTCTGTCACAGGTGGCTGGGTGGCGTGAGTGGAGCCACAAGTCTTCAAGCCTCTGATGAGGACATGTAAGGAGACTGCTTAAGGGGCAGAGCAGTGTCAAACGTCACAAACCTGCCACTTCACAGCTGAAACCGTTGAAGTAATACTTCAGGTATATACCCTTTTGTACTGTGGTAGTAAGGGCTTACGCTGTTGAAATGGGCTCACACAGTCTATGCAGGGGTGAAAGGCATTCAAAGTCTGCACACGCCTTAAGCCTGTGCCTAGGTAAAGGAGCTGTGCTAACCCTGAGATCCTGGCTTAGGGGAGTCAGTAGCTTATTTTTTCCATTTGTTAATTAGTTCCCTCTCCAAGGCCAAGAGAATGGCTCAGGGCACCTTAAAGGATCTACTTCCAGCCCAGGTGACTCATCAGTCGCTGAAGCCGGCCAGGATCTGGTGCAAAGCGGGGATCAGGGAGATAAATGGGAGAGAGGTTTTTCCCAAATGTTTTTTTTTGTTTAATCCCTGCACCACATGCAAGTACACGTCTTTAGCTGCTTGAGTGCTGCTTTTCACTAGTTCTGGGTGTCCGAGCAGACTCTGCTGGTGAGTCTCTCCTGATGTAGAAAATGCCTCCTGAGTGCAGCTGTTTGCCCACCTCACTGTACACCCTGAGCTGATCGAGGCTGAAGGCTGTGGCTCTTTCCAGATCAGGTCTGGCAATTCCTCACTTCTTCCGAACTGTCTTTCCCTCCCCCCGCCACTCAGTCCAATTCCTCAACTTTGTATTTGATGTTCAGGGCTCCTAAATAGTCATATGCAATTGATACACTTTTTTTTTTTTTGAGTCTTTTTTGTAAGAGGGACATAAGAAACGTCTGACTACTCCGCCATCTTGGCCCCACCTCTCTGTGACTCATTTTGAGTTAATTTTTGTGAAACCTCTAAGGTCAGTGTCCAGATTGATTTTTTTTTTTTTTTTTTTTGCATGTGGATGTTCAGTTGCCGCAGCACAACTAGCTGAAAAGACTATCTTTCTCCACTAAATTGCTTTTGTTCCTTTGTCAGAGATCAGTTGACTATATTTGTGTGTGTGTCTTCTTCTGGGTTCTCTATTCCATTCCACTGACCTATTTGTTTATTCTTTTGCCAATATCACACTGTCTTGATTGCTGTATCTTTATAGTAAGTCTTAAAGTTGAGTTGTGAGAATCTTCCAATTTTGCTGTTCTTTTTCAATATTGTATCTGCTATTCTGGGTCTATTACTTTTCCATATAAACATTAGAATCAGTTTGTCAAAGTCCACATGATCACTTGCTGGGATTTTCATTAGTATTGCATTTAATCTGTATATCAAGTTGAGAAGAAGTATATGTCTTAACAATATTGAATCTTCCTATCCATAAACATGGACTATCTCGCCATTTATTTATACTTTCTTTTATTTCTTTCATCAGAGTATATTTCTTTATTCCTAGTCTGTATACCCTTTTATTTCCTTTTCTTGTTTTATTGCATTGTCTAGGACTTCTAATATGATATTGAATAGGAGCAGTGATGGGGACATTCTTGTCGTGTTCCTGATCTTAGGTGGAAAACATCTAGTTTCTCACCATTAAGTATGATATTAGATGCAGATTTTTTTTAATCAAGTTGAGAAAGTTTGCCTCTATTCCTAGTTTACTGAGAGTTTTATCCTGAATGGGTATCCTAACCAAACCCACTGCTGTAGTGTCAATTCTGACTTGAGTAGAACTGCCCCATAGGGTATCCAATTAACAGCTGGTGGATTAGAACTGGTTAGTAGCCAAGAACTTTAACCACTGTGATACCAGTGCTGCCCCTACCAGTATAGTCCTTGTTTATGCTGAGTTGGGTCATCCAACAAATCCACCACCTCTCCTCTTCCCCTCATCACTCCAGAGCAGCACAGAGTGACTCTATTGCTACACAGGGATAGTTAGATTTCTTCATTAGAGCTTCCTCCATTGATTTCATTTACTATTGTTCCCATGTTAGTGACCCAGATCCCTGTAAAATGAAGGTGCCATGCTGAATGGTATCCAAAAATTCAGATCTAAAATATTCTAATCTACTCAGACAATTTCTTCCTATTAATGTAATAGGCAGAGAAGTTGCAAATAAATAAATAAATAAATAAAAGCATACAACTACATGCCATTCCTTAGGCAACTAAACCCTTCAGGCCATTCCAGGTTCACTTGTCAGGTTATGCACACTTCCCAAGAGGAGTGTGCACATTTTGATTTAAGTGCATAATTTAGGACTTACGCCTGAGAATATGACTGATAGACTTCTCTTTTACAAGCCAACACTATTTTCAAAGATGGAAGATGTGAGGCAAGCTACAAACATGAGTTAAAGTCTGATGGGAAATGGGTTGTGAAAGGTCATTTTCCACAGCAGGTTCTCATCTGAAAGCAATATGTGTGGTTTAGAAAGATAGTGACCCAAAGAATCATCCTCAAAGGTCTTAAATACTTTTAAGGCAGAGGCATTTATGGAGAGAGGCTATTTACAGTATCTGTGTATAAAAGACTGGAGAACAGAAGACTACCATCTCAGGAGGTAAAAGCCTGGGAAAGTTCACACTCAATGTAATAACAGTATGCCACAGGTTTCCTGGGGCCTGGATTCAAGTTTACATAATTTAGAGATAACCAGTATATTCAGTGCTTCAAAATAGTAATAAAGTACTTGATGTAGAGCAACACTATTTTTTTTTTTTTACTTTTTTTTTTTTTATTGTACTTCAGGTGAAGGCTTACAGAACAAATAGTTTCTCATGAAACAGTAGGACACATATTGTTTTATGACACTGGTT
>NW_004445070.1:7673-8877 GCF_000243295.1 Trichechus manatus latirostris | reverse complement strand
CCACTTAGCCACCTGCTATAGGGGCCCATGAGTAAGAGATGCCCCCCAGTCCTTACAGCCAACAGCATTAGATGCTCATAGTCTGGCTGCAAAACTCGTACACCTACATGCTCTAGGGAAAATGGACACTTAGGGTTGGCTGTCAGCCCCTTGCTGTGCTCAGAGCATGTCCCCCTGTTGCAGCCAGAAGCCTGTGCCTACACCAATCACCCATGCCTATCTAGGACTGTAAGTGAGAGCCTACACCACACACTTGGTGGCTATCTACCTGGGCACCTGAGCTGAATCCATACAGGAGGAGTGGGCGGACTCCTGAGCTCACATACCTAGTAATAGATATAAGCACCCAGTGACAGCACACTAGAGCTTCAAAGTTGCCAATAATCAAACTAGCTCATACTAGCAGCCTATTTGGGCATATCAAAACAAAACAAGAAGCTAGGACATAGTAAGCAAACATAAAATAAATATAATAACTTATTGATGGCTCGGAGACAATAGTCAATATCAAATCACATAAAGAGGCAATCCATGATGGCTTCAGCAAGCTCCCAAAATAAAGAATCTAGAAATTTTCCAGGGGAGGAAAATATCTTGGAATTACCAGAGGCAGAATACAAAAGATTAATATACAGAACTCTTCAAGAAACTAGGAAGGAAATTAAGCAAAATGCAGAACATGCAATAGAGCAAACTAAAAAGACTAGAGAAGAGCATAATGACAAATTTAACAGGCTGCAAGAATGCATAGAGAGACAGCAATCATAAATGCAGAAGATTAACAATAAAATTCCAGAATTAGACAGCTCAATAGAAAGTCATAGGAGCAGAACTGAGGCAAAGGAAGTCAGAATTAGTGAGACTGAAGATAAAGCACTGGACACCAAATTATCTGAGGAAAAATCAGATAAAAGAATTAAAAAAAAAATGAAGACACTCTAAGAATTATGTGGGATTCTATCAGGAGGAATAACCTACGAGTGATAAGAATACCAGAACAGGGAGGGATAACAGAAAATACAGAGAGAATTGTTGAAGATTTGTTGGCAGAAAACTTCCCTGATATCATGAAAGATGACAAGATATCTATCCAAGATGCTCATTGAACCCCACAAAAGTTAGATCCCAAAAGAAGGTCACCAAGACATATTATAATTAAACTTGCCAAAACCAAAGGTAAAGAGGATTTTAAGAGTGGCTAGGG
>NW_004445070.1:1560-2915 GCF_000243295.1 Trichechus manatus latirostris | reverse complement strand
GGGTGGAAAGGAGGAGTATGCTGTCACAGTATGGGGAGAGCAATTAGGGTCACATAACAATGTCTGTATAAATTTTTGTATGGGAAAAAATAAAATAAATAAATAAAAATCAAACTATATATTCTGTTGGGCAAATCTACTGCAAAAGCCTTGTTTAAAGTGTTAAAAAGAAAAGATATCACTTTGAGTACTAAGGCGTGCCTGACCCAAACAGTGATATTTTCAACTGCCTTATATAGATGCAAAAGCTGGACAATAAGGAAGACCTAAGAAGAATTGATGCCTTTGTATTATGGTGTTGGTGAAGAATACTGAATATATCATGGACCGTCAGAAGAACATGAACGAATCTGTCTTGGAAGAAATACAGCTAGAATGCTCTTTAGAAACAAAGATGGTGAGACTTTGTATCACTTACTTTGGACATGTTATCCAGTGAGACCAGTCCCTGGAGAAGAACATCATGCTTGGTAAAGTAGAGGGTCAGTTAATGAAATGAAGACACTCAATGAGATCGATTGACACAGTGGCTTCAGTGATGGTCTCAAGCATAGCAACGATTGTGAGGATGGCACAGGACCAGGCAGTGTCTTGTTTTGTTCTACTAAGGTCACTGCGAGCTGGAACCGACTCAACAGCATCTAACGACAGCAACAATAATCTTTACAGGAGCAGATTGTCAGGTTTTTTTCCCCATGTAGAACGGCTGGTGGGTTCAAACATCCAAACGTTCAAGTAGCTGCTGAGTGCTTATCCATTGCACCACCAGGGCTCCTTTTTTTAAATAAATTAGTATCCCTGAAAGTGTAGTTCAGAGATTCTTGCCAAGGCACTTTTAGGGAATCTGAAAGGTCAAAATTATTTTCAAAATAAAGCCAGAATGTTGATTATCAGGATGTGGACCTTGTCATTAATGGTGCAAAGACAATAGAGAGTAAGCTTGCTGGCATTTTAGGACAAATCCAGGCAGTTACTAAACTGTACTAGCTGTTACTGTACTTTTCACCTCCATGCACTTGCGGTGAGCCATTGGTGGTTCAGTGGTAGAATTCTCGCCCTCCATGCCTGAGATCTGGATTCAATTCCCCACCATTATGCACAGCCACCACCTGTCCGTCAGTGGAGGCTTGCATGTTGCTCTGATGCTGAACAGGTTTCAATGAAGCTTCCAGGCTAAAATGGATTAGAAAGAAAGACCTAGAAATCTACTTCTGAAAATCAGACAAAGAAAAACCCTATGGATCACAGTGGTCTGATCCCCAGTTGATCCTGGAAAAGTCACAGGACAGGTAGCATTGTATTCTGTTGAGCAGGGGATTGCTGTGAGTTGGAGGCTGACTAGACAAAAGCTAACA
>NW_004445070.1:0-1010 GCF_000243295.1 Trichechus manatus latirostris | reverse complement strand
AAATTAAGTTTTGGGAAACTTGTATTGACGACCATGTGTATGACAGTGCCACAATAGTTAAAGATTTCTCAGATAAAACTGTTGATCCTGTTAATGATTGTGAATTTTTTTATATTGTATAATAATATGTGTCAACATTGGAGAAATCAGCATAACCAAATGAGTCTATATTTTGGAAAGGACCAAATCATCGTTGTTATAAAATCATGCATGAGTAAAAGATGTATTCAAAATGGAGGCTAGGTCAATAAATTTTAATGTAACCAAGTTCAAAAAGATCTTTGAAATGTTTTCAGATTATCCCCTGCAGCTAACCTTAAGAAAGTGGCACTTTCTGCATTCTGGTGTAGTGTCAAAGAAGACTATTCACCATGATCCGAAATGGCTGCTAAAGTACTTCCTTTTAACACTACATATCTGTGTGGAGCTGATTTTCTTCATACACTAAAACCAAAACAGTTTGCAACGACTGAATGCAGATGTAGATCTGAAAGCATATTTATCTTTTATTAGGCCAGACATGAAAGAGATTTACAAAAATGTAAGTCAATGACACTCTCTTCAATAAACTGTTCTTGTTTTGGAAAATATATTTATATTTTATGAAAATAGTAACAGTATGCAATAATATACATATGTTTAGTATTTGTAAATGAAGTAAATAAATCTTTTAAGTTTCTAAATTTTAATTTCCTGTAATAATATTGATAACTATAACTAAGACAAACAAAACTCTTTGGGTTTCTCAATACATTTTAAATATCTTGAGACAAAATATTATGCCTTAATCATTCTTTATCATTTGCAGTGATTAAAAAATAAACCATGACTTTGGAGAGTCCCGGCAAAATGGCGCTCTAGGCAGAAGCACCACGCTGTCCCTCCACAGCAAAGATCTGAACAACTAAGCCAAACAGAGAATACAACAATCCTGAAACCCTAAAACATCAAATGAAGAGATAAAGAACTCAGCCAAGCACCAAATGGAGTGAGAAAACTGACAGAGAATG
>NW_004445069.1:7186-8951 GCF_000243295.1 Trichechus manatus latirostris | reverse complement strand
ATGGGATACGAGAGGTGTAGAGAGAAAAGGATAATGATACTTCCCATTATCCTCTTCACTGGTATAGAGTTCTTGCCTGTATCAGGCAAGTTAGAATGAAGTTAGCAGCTCTGGTTGTTACCTGGTACTAACTGTTAAATTGAGACTGTGTGCGGTACAGTGAATTGCTATTATGTGGCCCTTCTAGCCATGGTCTTCTAACTCCCACAAAATGACTGGGTAGGACTACGCAAATAAAGTACATGGAATCCTTGTAGAGGATGGGTCATTTTTGCCATCCTGCTAAGGGAGCCAATTCCAGAGACTGAGAGGGATCTCACTACCATCAAGAAGAGCCAGGAGTGGAGCACGTCTTTTGGACCTGGGGTACTTGCGCTGAGAACCTCCTAGACCCAGGAGACAGAGAGAACTGTAACATGGAGACAGTGAGAGATGGTGAGAAGCAGTGGCAAGCACAGCACAGACTGGTGACAGCAGAACCAGGAGACCAGTGAGAGACGGCACAGTGATCTTCCTGGCTCACAGAGCAAGGCCACTACAGCAGGTGAGAGCTAAGGGCCCTCAGGCCAGAGGCTTGCTGGTGGAATGCAGCGCCTCTGGGGACTTATCTGTGAGTTAAAGAACTGGAACACTTGCCTGAGCAGAGAAGAGGCCAGATCTAAGCAGGACCTAGCAGCAGAGGCCTACCTGCAGGCACAGCTGAGAAGAAGCTGTCTTGATCAAAGAACTGTATACTGTTGTTCCTATTACTTCCGAGTTGATCCTGATCCTGAATTGTAACCTGTTACTTCCCGAATAAACCCCATAATCATCAGTATGATCTGTGAGTTCTGTGTGGCCATTGCAATGAATTATCGGACTCAGCAGAGAAATCTAGAGTGCCATGGGAGGGATGGCTGGTGTCAGAATTTGTAAAAAGGTTAGAGAGTGGAGGTATGTCTGACATCCACCTCAAAGGAATCAGTGTGGGGCTGATGGTAATTCTCTCTCCTCCCCCTGAAGTTAGACAAGGTCTGATGCCATACCATTTTTATACTGTCTTGTGACTTAAAAGGATTGTAGGAAGTTTTATTACCTAAACATGAAAACCTAAGAGACTTCTAAAATTTTTATCCAAAGGCAGCAGAGGAATTCCACCACAAAGCACATACAAAGGGATTGCAGGAGACAAATGAAGTTGCTTTTATGATTATACCCCATGAGACCTGCTTGTTCGATATCTGTTACTTAGAGAGTGAGCTGACAGGCCCCAAATCACATAGCAAATAAGCAGCAGAGCTAGGACTAAAACTCTTCTCTAGTTCCATTCTTTTCCCACCACTCTTCTGTGGTCCACAGAGAAAGCAAATCAGGGGATCAGACACCCAACTACCTGGAGGTACCTGTGAAATATTCAGACCAACTTCATTTTTAGAATTAAGGAAAACATGAACAACAGAAGCCATCTTTCTACAAAAACAGTAGATGAAGAGAAGGCTACAGTGTTAAATCCTTGCTTAGAGAGAATGAAATAAACTCAGCATCAGCTGAAAACTGTAATTCCT
Organism: Trichechus manatus latirostris; assembly: GCF_000243295.1. NCBI lineage: Eukaryota > Metazoa > Chordata > Mammalia > Sirenia > Trichechidae > Trichechus > Trichechus manatus. Next base: position 7,407 of record NW_004445069.1, on the reverse strand, counting down.
AGCAATCAGGTTAATGTCATTCTATTGTGTTTCTTAGTCATGTGTTTGTTTTCTCCCTCTATTTTCAGAGTTGAATTTCTAATTTCCAACAGTAGCATTGCAAAGTACTTTGAATGTTGACTGAGTACCTACTATGTGGCATTTATAGAGAGTGAGGAAGGGCACAAGAACACAATGAACAAGTAAAACTAAAAGATAAATATATAAGTACTAATTTGACA
>NW_004445069.1:5104-5799 GCF_000243295.1 Trichechus manatus latirostris | reverse complement strand
AAGAAGGAAACTTGGAGTCTATTTTTACCTAACTCCCTCATTTTGAAGATGAGGAAACTGAAGCCCAGAGACAGGAAAGCCCAGAGTCACACAGCCTATGCCAGAAACTACACTTAGGTCTAGTCTGGTTCTGAGTCCCCCTTCTTTCACTGGACCTATCAGGACAGCATCCGGTTATGTGGGATCCTGGGAAGCATGAAATATCTCCTCACCAACATGGAATGCTCTGAAAGTTTTTGCTGTATTTTATTTACTGCATGTGATCTGAAAGTCATCCACTTCTCTAATTTCATATACTTCTGGCAACTTCAATTCTCAAAGTGTCACATCTACCTGCCTGAGTCCAAGCTTGAAGAAAATGAAGTTTTTATTTTTATTTTTTCCCTCTTTCTCATTAGGCTCTTCCTGAATCAATGCCCAGTCATTTGGGGATTCAAGAAATTTCCAAGATGTCTATGAGAGAGTTATTTCTCATAATTTTCTCAGTCTTCTTAGTCTATCTCCACCTAGCACATTTCTTCTTACCCTGAATTCTTCACTTTCATTGTTTTATTTCTATATTTGAAGTTACCTCAAATCCTTTTTGGATAATTTGTTAGTGTGTCTGGGCATAAGTTGATAATGTGCTGTTTCATTTTTTCAATAATTCACAAAGAAATATACAACCAGGAGAGGATGGTTAGGTGGTGTTATGG
>NW_004445069.1:2312-3785 GCF_000243295.1 Trichechus manatus latirostris | reverse complement strand
GACAGAGGGTAATATTTGTACAGTGTCCTTAATACACATTGTACCTCCCAGAATTTGCATTCTTCCCTGGATCTCACATAACCAGGAAGTCATATATACATAGCCCAGAATCTAGAAGTTGCCAAAGGCACACCTGAATATGTCTGCCTACAAAAGACACATATGAGGTCACAGCATGAAGCGCAGGTGTCATGTGCCTTGGGAAGCTTAGGTGCAATGAAGGAGGCTCAGTGAGGTGGCGTTGGGCAAACTGTACCCCGACTTCTGGGGAATAAGTGTTGGAAGAACATCAAATCCTTCCTGTTAAATCTCTGCTGAAGAGGTAGGCCACTGAGCTCTTGGTCCGTTGTGCTGATGGACTTCTGCTGTCACCCAATGGCAGTGGGTCAGTTTGGGTATGAAGTGTGTACATTGCTGCCCTGAAGGGACATCTACGGCTTGGGCAGGGAGTGCCGTGGCTTCCATTCTTCTGCACAAACAAGGGCCTGACATCACATTCCAGTCCAAGCAGGAAATAACATTTCCCACCAAAGAGTGCTTAAAATGTTCCTCACTTTGATACGGTGCACACAGAACATTAATGCAAGAAGAGATGCCTATCATAGCAAAGGTAACACAGCTGCAGAACATTGGGTTAGGAAGAAAAGGGAGGGAAGGAGGGATGAAAGGAGAAAGGAGGCAGTGGTGTCACTAGGATTAGTGTCACCTATTGTGGTAACTCATAGTGTCACCCCCCCCCCAGCCTCCATGGGCCTCCTCCCGTACCAGGCCATACAGAATCCTTAGTAATGTTTTTTGTACTGTTACTCATAAATCATAATTCCCATATATCACTCCTTCTTTTCCTTTAATTACTACTTCATTCTCAAAAAAGTTATTGATATAGGTTCACAAATACTAATTACTACAGTATTGTAGCTAAAACATCAGAAAATTTTACAAAATCAGAGACTATAAAAACACTGCAACAGCAATGGAAACAACAGCCTGTGCAGATGAAACCACGTGATTCGAAGCATCATTGTAATCGAGTAATAATGACAGCTCTGACAGAGCACACTAGAAGGCTGAAAAAGTAAATTAGCATAGTTTTAGCCTTGTGTGTAAGTACTGATACATGTAAGCTGGGCTTACAAAGAATGTTTTTGTTATTATAACTAACTACAGGGATATTTTTATAAAAAAATAATGTTTCCGCTGAAACACTGCACAAAATTTTTATAGACAGTCATTTTGGTGTCACTCCCTCTGACAGTGTCACCCAGTGCTGTCTGCACCTTCTAAATCTCTCTAGTGATGTTACTGCAAGGAGGGAGAAAGAAATGCCCTGAACCACACTATACCAGCCAGCACGCTGCAGAGCACCGTGAAAGGAGCAAAACTTACCCAGAAATTGAGAGAATGGGCACTCAAGGGCTGTATTTGGCTAAGGTGTAAGCTCCTGAGTCAATAAATAGTGGAACAAGAGCACTG
>NW_004445069.1:0-979 GCF_000243295.1 Trichechus manatus latirostris | reverse complement strand
GTTCCATTAGAGAGTTCAATAGTTACTCTCATTAGTAACTCTTATGAGTTAACTCACTAGTTCAGCAGGGCTTCATCCTGACTATATTACATATGCTAAGAAATAGGGGGTGGAACCAAGATGGCGGAGCAGTCAGACGCTTCTGGTGGACCCTCTTACAACAAAGACCCAAAAAAACAAGTGATTCGATTATATATGGCAGTCTGGCAGCCCTGAACATCAAAGGCAGAGCTGAGGAACCAGACTGAGTGGCAGGGGGAGGGAGACATAGTTCGGAGGCACTGAGTAGTTGCCAGACCTGACCAGGCAAGGGCCTGAGCCCTTCAGGCCTGGTCAGTTCATGGGTGAGTGGTGAGACAGGCAAGCAGCCATGCTCGGGAGGCACATTTTCTGCACCAGGAGAGACCCAGTACCAGAGAGTCTACTCGGCCACGCAGAACCAGTGAGAAACAGCCCTCACTAGCGAAAGATAAGTAATTGCGTACGGCCTACCGCATGGATCAGAAACAGCCCCACTTAGGGAAAAATCTCTCTCCCATTTATCTCCCCGCTGCCTGCTCTGCACTGGGTCCAGGACCAGCTTCAGCAATTACTGAGTCCCCTGGCCTGGAAATACGATCCGTCACATGCCTGGAGCCATTCTCCCTGCCTTGGAGAGTGAACAAATTAACAAACAGGGGAAAAAATAAACTGCCAGCTCCCCTAATCCAGGAACCCAGGGTAGGAACAGCTCCTTTGCCTAGGCACAGGCATAAGAGATCCACAGACTTTGACTGCCTTTTCCCCTGCATAGACTTGTGTGGGACCATCCCAGCAGCACAGGCCCTCATTACTGCAGTACAACAAGGTATATGCCAGAAGTCTAACTTCAACTGTTTCAGCTGGTTCTTGACATTTGACACTGCTCCGCCCATTAAGCAGGGTCTTCACCTACCCACATCAGGGGCCTGAGGACTGGTGGCTTCATCCATGCCACCTA
>NW_004445068.1:9002-9667 GCF_000243295.1 Trichechus manatus latirostris | reverse complement strand
ATGTTTTCAGTGAAGGTTTACACAGCAGTTTAGGTTTCCATTCAACACTTTCTGCACAAGTTGTTCAGTGACATGGGTTACATTCTTTATATTTCCTGAACATTCTCATTGTTTCCGTTCTGGCTGTCCCGTTTCCATTAACCTTGTTTCCCTGTCCCTTACATTCTTATCTTTGTTTTAAAGTAATTGTTGACCATTTGGTGTGACTGGTTCTCCTTGATGACTGAAATCTGGTTAAGTTAATGACAATCTTGGACTGAAGTTAATTATGCTCCCATTCAAATGTGGCCTTTTCCCCACAATAATCACTCACATGTTCTTCTTTCTTATCCACTAGTCCTATAAGCACTTGGTATGCTAGTTTGGAGAAGCATGTATCTGTAATGTATTCTAACCAATCTTTAACAATCACCATTTGAAGACCAAGGCTTTGGTTCTAGTTATAGTCACTAACTAGCTGTATTACCATAGACAAGCCACTTTACCTTTCTGGACATCAGTGTCCTCATCTGCATAACAGGGGAATGGGAAAAAATATGATTAGTAGCTCTAACACTGCAGTGAACTGTGAAGTTATAAACCTTATACTTCCTTAACACAGGTGTTGACGCCCCCCCCCCTTTTCTTTTTCTTACCAGGGTTGTAGTTTTCATCAAAATTTCAAA
>NW_004445068.1:4853-6186 GCF_000243295.1 Trichechus manatus latirostris | reverse complement strand
CTCGTGATTACAACAGGGACCCATTTTTCCTAATAGTTGAGCTCGAAATAGATGGACCCCCACTACGCGGAGAAGGGGAATGGCGACCAAGATCAGACACAAGGAAACCAGGACTGAACTCTCAACTGGAAATGGCGCCGAAATCACCGTCGATACTGCCTGCTTAGTGTTTTCTCATGAACCCCAACAATGCTTTTGTGCTGGGTTTTTCCAAGTCCTCTTTAGAGCTGATGAGACTGAACGCCAACCCCACTGTCTGCGAACCTTGGCCTTCCAAAGCCCCCCGACTGTCGGCCCAAAGCGGGAGCAGACGCCTGGCCCGGGGAGGGACGACCCCAAGGGGCGAGGAGAGCTGGGCGCCACGCCAGGCCTCGCGGTCCGCTCGCGGAGTCCGGCTGCGCCCGGGCGCTCAGCTCGGAGGAGGGCAGAGGCGGCGGCTCGGTCTCCGGCTGCGCGGAGCCCCACTCCCCGCAAAGCAGGTATGGTGGCTCAGAGGGGCCTCCAACCGGGTCTTTAAGAGCGCCGGGGCGGTGCCTGCGCGGTCACGCCCCTGGCCTTTCACGATACTCCCACGTCAGCCCCGCTCTGCCCCCTCAGAGCCCGCGGCCCCGGCAGAGGTTTTTGCACATTCCACCGCGGTTGCCCTCTTTGCCTTTCTCTGTGGAAGCCAGAAAACCGAAACAAACCCGTTGCAGTGGAGTCGATTTGGATTCTTAAAACCTTATAGGACAGAGTAGAACTGCCCCATAGGATTTCCAAGGAACACCTGGTGGATTCCGACCTTTTGGTTAGCAGCCGAACTCTTTTGTTTATTGTAGTTTAAGGGAAAGTTACATTTCAACTTAGTTTCTCATACAAAAATTTATACATACATTGTCATGTGACCCTGATTGCTCTCCCTATACTGTGACCGCACACTCCTTCTTTCCACCCCTGATTTCCCATGTCCTTTCAACCAGCTCCTAACCCTCTGCCTTCTCATCTCTCCTCCAGACAGAAGCTGCCCGTTTAGTCTCATGTATCTACTTGAGCTAAGAAGCTCACTCTTCACGAGTATCATTTTATGTCCAATCTTTGTCTGAAGAGTTGGCCTCGGGAATGGTTTTAGTTCTGTGTTGACAGATAGTCCCGGGCCATGCTTTCTGGGAATCCCCCAGTCTCAGACCATTAAGTCTAGTCCTTGCACTAGAATTCGAGTTCTGAACCGAACCTTTCTCTTGCTCCATCAGGGACTCTTTGTTGTAGCCGGGCACCATGTAGTTCTTCTGGTCACAGTCTGATAAAGTCTCTGGTTTGTATGGCCCTTTCTGTCTCTTGGGCTAATACTTTCCTT
>NW_004445068.1:3810-4753 GCF_000243295.1 Trichechus manatus latirostris | reverse complement strand
TGTTTGGTGTTCTTCATTCTCCTTTATTCCAGGTGGTTGGGACCAACTGATACATCTTACATGGCAGCTTGCTAGCTTTTAAGACCCTAGACACCACTCGCCGAAGTATGACGCAGGACATTTTCTTAATAAACTTTGTTACGCCAATTGACCTAGATATCCCCTGAAAGCATGGTCCCCAGACTCCCGCCCCTGCTACTCTGTCCCTCAAAGTGTTTGTTTGTATTCAGGAAACTTCTTAGCTTTGGTTTAGTCCAGTTGTGAGCAGCCCACTGCACCAACAGGGCACCGAAAATGTCCCAGGCAGGTGGGCGTGGAGAAAACGAAGAGTGCCTTGCCAGCGGTTTTTTTTTTTTTTCTTTCCTCACATCAATTTTTTTTAAAAAGACTTTTCCCTACATGCAAATCAAAATAATGGTTAGATTCCCCCCATCCATCCTATCCGTGGCTTCTATAACTCGCCCCTCCCTCTGGTATATAATTTCCACCATATTCCGCCAGGGGAGCCCTGGAGGTGCAGTGGTGAAGAGCTCTGCTGTCAACCGAAAGGTAGGCGGTTTGAATCGACCAGCCGCTCCTTAGAAATCCTATGGGGCAGTTCTACTCTGCCCTATAGGGTCTCTAAGAGTCGCAGCTGACTCGATGGCAATTGGTTTGGTTTGCTTTGTTTTTTAGGACCCCGCCAGTGGATACCTTCTCGAAAACAGAACGCTTTAGAAGACGTCTAGGGACTACGAGTTCGGATGTTCTCGAAGGCAACGCTTTACCTTTGCTTTTGGGGTCGAAGACGGCCGTGGCCTAGGGGCGGGGTCGGAATCCAAGTGGCGGAGGGCGGAGGACGGCGCGGGGAGATTGGCTGACTTCCTCGCGGGACCTACGGCGCGCGCCTGCGCAGACCATTGGGCGGACGCCTAGGCCTCTTTGCCGGCGAGAAGACCAAGTG
>NW_004445068.1:1304-2747 GCF_000243295.1 Trichechus manatus latirostris | reverse complement strand
CGTTTGATGTCTTCTAGTGCAGTCTCATCTATGTCTGAAGAGTTGGCTTTGGGAATGGTTTCAGTTCTGGGCTAACATAGCCCAGGACCCGTGTCTTCCGGGGTCCCTCCAGTCTCAGACCGTTAAGTCTGGTCTTTACTAGAATTTCACTTCTGCACCCCACTTTCAAGTTTTTTTTTTTTAATTCAACTTTTTTATTATGAAAACTTTCAACTATAGAGAAGGTGGGAAGACATGTACAGTTAACAACCCATATACCTTCCATAAATATTCTACAGTGCTTAACATTTTGCTGTACTTGCTACATCGCACCTATCCATCTGTTCTCTCACCAAACCATCTCTTTCTTTTTTTTTTTTAACGCAGGCTTTGTTGTTGGATGCCATCCAGTTGATTCCAACTCATAGCGAACTGCCCATAGGATTTTCTTGGCTGTATTCTTTATGGAAGCAGATTGCCAGGTCTTTCTCCAGCCGAGCTGCTGGGTGGATTTCAACTGCCAACCATTCGGCTAGGAGCCGAGCGCTTAACTGGTGTGCCACTAGTGCTCCCTTTGTAGACTTTAGTATACTTTTTATGCAGTCAGTGCACGTAGGTTCGCCATGAGCTGGAATGGACTTCATGGCAACTAACAACAACATTTTTTGCAGACCTTAGTACACTTCACCCCGAAAGCTTTCAGTGTGCATTTGATTACAGCTCAATATTTATTTACAGTTCTTTTTATATAAGGCATAATTTCCATCCAGTCAAATGTACAAATCATAAATTGGATTAGTTTCACAAATGCATACACTCTTGTAACTCAAACTACTCTGAAGATATAATTAGGACATGTCCATCTTCACAGAAAATTCCTTCACTCTCCTTCCCACCCCCAACTCTCAGGCAACCACTGTTCTGTATGTTTTTGTCACCATCTCTTGCAATTTGAATTTCTGGTTTATTTCTTTTCTTCCTTTGCTTTCATTGGAGCAAATCCAGGAAATTGACAGGCAATTCAGTCTATACATCCTGAGGATTATTAATTTGTATAAAGTGTAGGTAACTCCTTTTTCGCAATAAATGTATTTAGTGAGTGGAATTCTGACTTTGAGTAAATCAACGCTTCTCACATACCTGATGATAATGATTTTTTTCATCTGCATCTTTTGGATGAATGAACAGGGAGTGATAAGAACTGCTCCATTTATTGACACTGTGTGCTCAGCCTTGTGCCAGGCATTTTGCATACATTATTTATAATTTGTATACCAAGACAATATAATATACTATTTATTGTATATAATATAATAAGGAGCCCTGGTGGCACAATGGTTAAGCCCTCGGCTACTAACCGGAAGGGTGGCCGTTTAAACCTACCCGGCAGCTCCATGGGAGAAAGACCCGGTGATCTGTTTCCGTAAAGCTTACAGCCAAGAAACCCCTATGGAGTAGTTCTAT
>NW_004445068.1:0-1204 GCF_000243295.1 Trichechus manatus latirostris | reverse complement strand
GGAAGGGTGGCCGTTTAAACCTATCCGGCAGCTCCATGGGAGAAAGACCCGGTGATCTGTTTCCGTAAAGCTTACAGCCAAGAAACCCCTATGGAGTAGTTCTATTCTGTCCATGGTGTGGCTACGAGTTGGAGTCGACTCCACAACACCCCACAGCAACATATATAACTTATAATTCATATATATCAGAGAATCCAAATTGAGGGAAATCCAACTCCATGAGATAGCCACCAGCCCCTTCCTCCTCCTCCCCTCATTTTATAAAATAGGATGCTTAGGCCCAGAGAGACTAAAGAACTTGCTAAGTCCTCACACCTAGAATGTTACTGAATCAGAATTTTAGGCCCATGACTCTCAGAAACTCAAGGCCCGTGTTCTCTTCAGGGCTTGCAGGATGTGGAATATAGGTGTGGGAGTAGGTAAAAAGAGATATCATTAACAAAGATGTATATTATGTAAAACAGGAAAGAGGGTGAACATTAAATCTTTCTTGGAGGAAGAAATTAGTTCGGAATAACGATATGGGTAGCAGGAGACCACACTGTGTCGATGGCCCTCAGCCGAAGACCACCATGAATACACTTGAACAAGTTGAGTTTAATGCTCTTTGTCACCAGGGAGACCACACACCATTGGCACACCTAAGGGAACTGTGGCATCTCAGTAAGAGAAGGTTGCAAAGGACTTAAAGGATTGGGCTTTGGTTCGGTAGTTTTAGGGAGGGTCCAAGGAAGCAAGGATTCACTCTAGATTGGGTGCTGTCAGGAAGCAGGGAAATTCTTTGATTGTGTGTATATGTGTGTTAGGTGCCATTGACATAGCGACTCTATGTACAACAGAACAAAACACTGCCCAATCCTGTGCAATCCTCACAATCGTTGTTATGCTTGAGCCCACTGCTGAAGCCACTGAGTCAATCCATTTCGTTGACGGTCTTTCTCTTTTTGGCTGACTCTCTACCAAGCATGATGTTCTTCTCCAGGGACTGGTCTCTCATAACATGTCCAAAGTATGTGAGTCGAAGTCTCGCCATCTTCATTTCTAATGAGCATTTCTAAGACAGATTTGTTCATTCTTCTGGCAGTCCATAGTATTTTCAATATTTTTTGCCAACACCGTAATTCAAAGGCATCAATTCTTCAGTCTTCCTTATTCATTGTCTAGCTTTCACATGCATATGAGGCAATGGAAAACACCATCAGGC
>NW_004445067.1:6856-8887 GCF_000243295.1 Trichechus manatus latirostris | reverse complement strand
CTTTCAGGGTCTCTTCATTTTTCTTTGTTCTTTTTTCTGAGTTTTCCTCAAACAGAGTTGTATCCAAGTGTTTGTCTTCAATTCCACTGATTCTGTCTTCCACTGTTTCAAATCTGCTTCTCAGCCCTTCTAGGACACCGTCCATTTCTGAAATGTTGTTGTTTATCTTTAGGATTTCTAATTGTTGTCTTTGTATAATTTCTAGTTGTGAATTTATTGTGGCATTTTGTTCCTGCATTATTTTCCTGAACTCTTCCAATTTTTTGTCTGTATTTTCCATGAATTTGTCTGCCTTTTCCATGAATTTGTGTATTTTTCATTTTTGTCTGCTTTTTGCTTCAACTCTTGGATAATTCTGAATATTAGAGACCTGAATTCCCTATCAGTTAGGTCTAGTGCCTTTTCTTCTACTGGAAGTTAATCTGGTGCTTTCCTTTGGATGCCTACTGGAGCTATCCTGTCCTGTTTTTGTAAATGTTTTGATATTGTCTGCTGTTTTCGGGGCGTTCAGTAGTTATTATTCTCATTTGTTGAGTGTAGATTTGTGTGTTTCATCCTGCTGTTTTGTTTCATTTGGTTATGTTGTTTTCTCGTCTGTGGGCATGATACTTTTCACCTCATTCTCCAGTTGGCACAGTCAGTCACCGAGGTATGGTACAGCAGGGCAGGTCTAGCTGAAGAGTAGTTACTGGGATGGGTTGTTTGTGGCACTTACTACAGCCACCAGGGTGGGTCGGTAATCAGTGCAGGGCAGTTTCCAGAAGGTTGTGCCTGTGCTGCTTGGTGGTGTGATGGTAAGTGCACGGTGCAGGTAGGCAGGATGTAGGGGGGAGTTTTTTATGTGTGGGGCTAAGATGGGTATGGGAGAGAGGAGAGAGGAACAGGAGCTAAAAACATACAAACAAACAAAACATAGTGCTAGGGGAGCTTGCTATTGGAGTGGAGAGATGAGAGACTATGAAATGGGAGAAAAACAAAAAGGGGAAGAAGAAGGAAAGAAAAGAATGAATAAATAAAAATCAGAAAGGGTAAAGAACAGCAAAGCTCCCGGAGATCCCACCAGTGTAGGTATGAAGTCTAGGGAAGTTGTTCTCAGGTATTTCAGTACAGCCTGGCTAGAAGGCGTAGAGGTATTCAGTGCCAGGTATTCAGGGAACAGAAAGTGAAGGAAGGTATAGAGAGACGAGAAACTGAGTATTGAAGAAAGACGAAAAGGAAAAAAGAGGAAAAAGAAAACAAAACAAATTAAAAAAAGAAAAAGCCCACAAAAAAAGAAATGCCACCAGGGATCCCTCTGTGCATCTTCGCAAGCCGAGGGGGTATGTTCCAATCCACCCAGCACTGCCTGGCCAGAAAGGGCTCCCAACTCAAGAAAAGGAAAAGAAAACAAACAATTCAAAACAAACAAACGAACAAATGCCCCGGGATCCCACCAGCGTCGCAGCCCAGACCGGGAAGCAGCTCGACACTCAAACGGAGCTCCACAGCCCCTCAGGAAGTAGCAAAGATGACACACGGAGCCACGTATTTGAGCGAAAAGAGAGGGAGGTGGTGAGAGGAAAGGAAGAAATCAAAAGAAGCAGGAAAAAAAAGCAACACCAGCAGCCAACAAATGGCACTCAGAGAGCCAGGTAGTGCGGGCTGGTGGAATCCAAGCAGCCGGTCTTTCTTGGACAAGAGACTGTGTCCGCGGGAAGCAGAGGGAGCCGACTGTGGGTGGAGAAGCGTAGGGAGTGGGAAAGCGTATATCAGAAATTACCGGAGCTCTGCAGCCCCTCAGGAAGAAGCAAAGTTGGCACGCAGAGCCAGGTATTTGAGCGAAAGGAGGGGGAAGTGGTGAGAGGTAAGGAAGAAATCAAAAGAAGCAGAAAAAAGCAACAGCAGCAGCCAACAAATGGCACTCAGAGAGCCGGCCCGTTCGGGTGTGTGGAATCCAAGCAGCCAGTGTTTCCCGGAGAGGAGATTGTGGCTGCGGGAAGCAGAGGAGGCCGAGTGGGGGTGAAGAAGGGTGGGGTGTGGGAAAGCGTATAT
>NW_004445067.1:2664-3972 GCF_000243295.1 Trichechus manatus latirostris | reverse complement strand
AATATTGCCACTCCTGCTCTTTTTTGACTGTTGTTTGCTTGATATATTTTTTTCCATCCTTTGAGTTTTAGTTTGTTTGTGTCTTTAAGTCTAAGGTGTGTCTCTTGTAGGCAGCATAGACAGGTCATGTTTTTTTTATCCAATCTGCCACTCTCTGTCTCTTTATTGGTGCATTTAGTCCATTTACTTTCAGTGTAATTGATAGGTATTTGTTTAGTGTTGTCATTTTGATGTCTTTTTTAGTGTGTTGTTCACAATTTCTTTGTTCCACTTAATTTTCTGTGCTGAGTCGTTTTTCTTTATGTATTTTCTTTTCATGTTTTTCATTGTTGTTGGTTTCGTGTTTCTGAATCTTTATATTTTTCTAGTTTTTTATTTTGACTTGTAGGATTGTTCGTTTCCTTTTTGGTAACCTTAATATTTACCCCTGTTTTTCTACGTTTATACCAGTCTTTTATTTCTTGACTTCCTGTCCATATGAAAAATCGATGTCCACATTTTTTAAGTTCCTCTTTTTTGTTTTAATGTTGTCATCTTTTATATATTGACATCTGTTTCCTTGTTTTCAGTGTTTTAGCTTTGGTCTACTTTTGTGACTTCCCTATCTGGGTTAATAGATGGTTGCTCTGTCCTGTGTTCTACTCTTGGGTTGTTATCTGCTGTTACTGATTTTCTAACCGGAGAACTCCCTTTTGTATTGTAATTTCGGTTTGGTTTTTGTAAATTCCCTAAACTTCTGTTTATCTGGAAATGCCCTAGTTTTGCCATCATATTTGAGAGACAGTTTTGCTAGATATATAATTCTTGTCTGGCAGTTTTTTTGCTTCAAGGCTTTATATATGTCATCCCATTGCCTTCTTGCCTGCATGGTTTCTGCTGAGTAGTCCAAGCTTATTCTTGTTGACTCTCCTTTGTAGATGACTTTTCTTTTATCCCTAGCCACTCTTAAAATTCTCTCTTTATCTCTGGTTTTGGTAAGTTTAATTATAATATGTCTTGGTGACTTTCTTTTGGGATCTACCTTATGTGGGTTTCAGTGACCATCTTCGATAGATACCTTGTCATCTTTTACGATATCAGGGAAGTTTTCTGCCAACAAATCTTCAACAATTCTCTCTGTATTTTCTGCTATCCCCCCCGTTCTGGTACTCCAATCATGCATAGGTTATTCCTCTTGATAGAGTCCCTCATAATTCTTAAGATTTCTTCATTTTTTTAAAACTTTTTATCTGATTTTTCCTCAAATAAGTTCTTGTCAAGTGCTTTATCTTCAGTCTCACTAATTCTGACTTCCATTGCCTCAATTCT
>NW_004445067.1:0-2147 GCF_000243295.1 Trichechus manatus latirostris | reverse complement strand
TGTCACCAGGTGGTTAGATCAGTTACTAGGTATGTGAGCTCCGGAGTCTGCTCACTCCTCCTATATGGATTCAGCTCAGGTACCCAGGTAGATAACCACCAAGTTTGTGGTGTAGGCTCTCACTTACAGTCCTAGACAGGCATGGGTGATTGGTGTAGGCACAAGCATCTGGTTGTAGCAGTGAGACACACTCTGAGCAAGGCAGGGGGCTGATGGCTGCCCCCTGAGTGTCCAGGAGGAAGGCGTGTCCCTGTTCCCTAGAGCACGTAGAGGGGTAGGTTTTGTAGACAGTCTATGAGCACCTAATGTTGTTGGCTGTAAGGACTGAGGCCCCTCTTATTCATGGGCTGCTGTCACAGGTGGCTAGGTGGCATGGGTGGAGCCACCAGTCCTCAGGCCCCTGATGTTGGTAGGTGAAGACCCTGCTTAATGGGCAGAACAGTGTCAAATGTCAAGAACCTGCCACTTCACAGCTGAAACAGTTGAAGTTCGAGTTCCGGTATTTACCTTGTTGTAGTTCAGTAATGAGGGCCTATGCTGTTGGACTGGGCCCCCATAAGTCTGTGTAGGGGGAAAGGCACTCAAAGTCCATGGATCCCTTTTGCCTGTGCCTAGGCAAAGGAGCTGTGCCTACCCTGGGTTCCTGGCTTAGGGGATCCAGCCATTTATTTTTTCCTGTTTGTTAAGTTGTTCACTCTCCAAGGCAGCTAGAATGGCTCCGGGTTTGTGACAGATCCTACTTTGGCCTAGGGGATTTGGTAATTTCTGAAGCTGGTCTATGACCCAGTGCAGAGCATGGAGCGGGGAGGTAAATGGGAGAGAGGTTTTTCCCTAAGGGGGGTGTTTTTGATCCGCGTGGTAGGCTGTACGGAATTACTTATCTTTTGCCAGAACGAGGGCTGCTTCTCAGTGGTTCTGGATGGCCGTGTAGACTCTTAGCGGCTGGGTCTCTCCCGGTGTGGAAAACGCACCTCCCAAGCACGGCTGCTTGCCTGCCTCACTGCTCACCCCTGAGCTACTCATGCCTGAAGGGCTCAGGCTCTCGCCGGGTCAGTTCAGGAAACTCCTCACTGCTTCTGAACCATCTGTCCCTCCCCCTGCCACTCAGTCCAGTTCCTCAACTCTGCCTTTGATGTTCAGGGCTCCCAGAGTGCCGTATATAATCAAATCGGTTGTTTTTTCTGGTCTTTTTTGTAAGAGGGTCCACCAGAAGTGTCTGACTACTCCGCCATCTTGGTCCCGCATTTTACTTGTGTTTTTTTTCTGTTCTCTTTAGAGTAAAACACTTCATAGTTGTTGTTTTTCCTCGTTATATTTGTTTCTTCTCCATCTGTTCTTTCTGGAACCACTCCAGTAAATACTTCATGCTTATCACTGCAGCAAGATTCTCTTTCCAGGGTGACCAGTGAGCTCCATACTGCTAAATGCAGTGCTCATTTGTCTTCCTCATCTTTCTCTACTTCTCGTCAGCCTTTGACAAATCAGTCCCTCCCTCCCTCCTTCGTTGTAATCCTAACTTCACTTGGTTTCCACAACCCCGTTCTCTCTCTCTCTCTCTCTTTTTTTTTTATTTAGGAAACTTTTTTTTTTATTGTACTTCCGGTGAAGGTTTACAGAACAAATAGTTTCTCATGAAACAGTAGTACACATATTGTTTTTTGACATTGGTTAACCACCCCCCGACATGTCAACCCTCTCCCTTCTTTCTTTGTTTTGTTTTTTTGGTGAAAATTTACATAGCTAAAGATACACCATTTCAAAAATTTCTACACGCACAGGTCAGTGACATCGACTACGCTCTTCCAATTGTGCTGCTATTCTCACTTTAGATGAAGGTTTACAGAACATAATAGTTTCTCATTAAACAGTTAGTACACGTTGCCCTGTGACAATGCTTAACAACCTTACAACACATCAGTGCTATCCTTACTCTACCTTGGGTTCCCTATCACCAGCTTCCCTGTCCCCTTCTGCCTTCTAGCCCTTGTCCCCAGACTGCTGTGCCTCATTAGTCCCATTTGGTTTTATGGGGCTGTCCACTCCCCGGCTGAATGGTGAACCTTGGAAGTGACTTCACCAATGAGCTAAAAGGGTGTCAGGGTATCTGGGGGCCATACTTTCGGGGTTTCTCCAGTCTCCTTTAGGCG
>NW_004445066.1:7394-8857 GCF_000243295.1 Trichechus manatus latirostris | reverse complement strand
AAATAAAACATACAAGTAATAAACAATGTGATAATCAATTGAATCTTAGCAAAAGCTTGATGTATGGTGGACATAATGATGATTATGACCATTTAGAAATGTCTTTGCCACCTCCAAACTCATTTGCCTAAATAAATCCAGTTCTTCCATCCGTCTCAGGCCAGTTGCCAGCTTCCTGAACCTTTCCAGGCTAGGTCAGGTTCTTTGGCTGTATATTATCATTTTATTATGTCCTTTTTTCCTTCTCAGGTCTTAGTTTGTAACAATACATTCATGAGTAATTAAATCCTAATTCCCCACAATTTGGTTCAGTGCCAGATATCTCATTTGTGCTCGTTGGATATATGTTGGTTAAACAATTTTATTGATGGAAGAAGAAAAGAGATCTATGTCAACTGAAATGGTTAGAAAATGTGTCATGAAGAAGGTAAAACATATAACAGGCCTTGAGGAATTGATAGGTTAAACAGAAGTAAAAGGCTTTCAAGTGTGGAAACTATATTAATAAATGGTCAGGAGGATCCTAAGAATGTCTTTGCTGTGAGTCTGGAATTTAAACTAAGGTACAATTTCATGAATATATGGAAAGTTGACAATCTTGGTGAAATTAGAGAAGTAAGTCACGATCAGTTCTGATGGCATAATCCAAGGTTGTACTGATTTTGGAAGATGAGATAAGAAATTATAAGAGGAGAGGTGTTGGACCAAATTCAATCTCAAAGGTGGGTGATACTTTGTGTTGCCAGTATTGAAGATAGGGCCAAGGTGCAATGTGACATAAATATCAATGGAGTAAAAAGATTTAAGGAATTTTGATATTCAGATGTTTAACAGGTGATCAGAATAGATGCTGGAGTTA
Organism: Trichechus manatus latirostris; assembly: GCF_000243295.1. NCBI lineage: Eukaryota > Metazoa > Chordata > Mammalia > Sirenia > Trichechidae > Trichechus > Trichechus manatus. Next base: position 7,998 of record NW_004445066.1, on the reverse strand, counting down.
CCAATAATGGTAGCATGTAAAGGGATAAAATGAAAAATATAACATTAGTCTTAAATCACCTGGAAAGTAAAAAAAAAAAAAAAAATGGTTTGCCGAGGGAATAGATTATTGCACTGATTATCTGAACATAAAATGGAAATAAATGAAATAGAATTTTTGTTCCTCTTTCATTCTTGTCACCCCCAGTCTTTTCTGTACTCAACAAAGGAAACAAAGTGATTCTTCCAAAATATAATTCATATTTAACACTACTCTGCATATTTAACAACTGCCCATTTTGCACTGTGTGAAAGCCAAGCTTGACATGGCCTTCATTTTCTATAAGCCTGCACAAGTTCTGGCCACTGTTCTGTCTTTGCTTCACCTTCAACTACTCCACCTTTTATTCACTATTCCATACACAATAGTCTTCTCCTTCTTAAAAACTCCAAGCTTTTGTACTGGTTCTCTTTTACTTGACATGCTCTTCTCCCAAATGTCTACCTGACGATTAGCTCTACCTCCACCTCACCTCCCTTTGCTCAATGAGTCATACTGTGACCATCGTATTTTAAATTAAAATCTACTCTCAGGACCCACTTATTTATTTGACTCTATTTTGTTC
>NW_004445066.1:3819-6350 GCF_000243295.1 Trichechus manatus latirostris | reverse complement strand
CAGGATTGGAGGAAGACTCATTAACAACGTGTGTTATGCAGATGACACAACCTTGCTTGCTGAAAGTGAAGAGGACTTGAAGTACTTAGTGATGAAGATCAAAGACCACAGCCTTCAGTATGGATTACACTTCAACATAAAGAAAACACAAATCCTCAAAACTGGACCAATAAGCAACATCATGATAAATAGAGAAAAAATTGAAGTTGTCAAGGATTTCATTTAATTTGGATCCACAAGTAACATCCATGGAAGCAGCAGTCAAGAAATCAAATGACTCATTGCATTGGGCAAATCTGCTGCAAAAGACCTCTTTATAAAGTGTTGAAAAGCAAAGATGTCACCTTGAAGACTAAAGTGCACCTAACCCAAGTCATGGTGTTTTCAATGCATGTGAAAGGTGGACAACGAATAAGGAAGACCAAAGAAGAATTTATGCCTTTGAATTATGGTGTTGGCGAAGAATATTGAATATACCATGCACTGCCAAAAGAACAAATGAATCTGTCTTGGAAGAAGTACAAACAGAATGCTCCTTAGAAGCAAAGATGGAGAGACTATGTCTCTCATACTTTGGACAAGTTATCAGGAGGGATCAATCCCTAGAGAAGGACATTATGGTTGGTAAAGTAGAGAGTCAGCGAAAAGAGGAAGACCCTCACCGAGGATTACGCAGTGGCTGCAACAATGGGTTCAAGCATAACAATGATTGTGAGGATGGCACAGGACCAGGCAGTGTTTCATTCTGTTGTACATAGGGTCCCTATGAGTCGGAACTGACTCTACAGCACCTAACAACAACAATGACAAATCTCATTTAATCCTCAAAACATCCCAGCATAAACGTAAGAGAAGATTCATTTAATTTTAGCTCAACATTTGATTAACTTGATTTCTACTTCTATAAGCTCAAATCCCTATCGTGTTCACTGAGTGTACAAAATGCAAACTGAGTCTGTTCTCAAGTGTTCAGTATTTCAAATGTCTTGCTTGTAGTATTAAACAATTTCAAAATCCAATTAAAAGGGAAAACAAGCAATTTAAAAGAAAACAAATCCTTGCCACATGTCAGTCTCATTATTTGTTCAACATATTTATCTCTAATTAAAATGACATCTAGAGTACTCCATACATAGCCATTTATTATTTCTTACCTGAATTCATATTTCTTGTTCTCATGTAAGGAAACCTACATCTTAAAATTTCCTCTTTGTTCATATCTCATTTTCTAGTGATTATTTGTGTATCTGCAGGACCACTGAAATAAAATTTCTTAAACATATGCGTTAGACACTATTTAAGGTTTTACCTTGTTTGTAAAAGAAAAAAGATCCATCCGTATAAAATAAGTAATATGTTTTCTAGGTATAAGTTCATTCTCAAACAGCTAAAATAAAAATCATACAGAATATCTGTCAAGATATTGAATTTTTAAATAAAATGATGTAGTATTAATCAGTGATATCAACTCAAGGCTAAATTCATATTTCAATAAAGGATGCCGTATGGACACTCAAACTGAGTAGATATACCATAAATACATATTTGACAACCAATACATATATTGGTAAAGATCTAACATCTTGACCTATCAAAAATCCTAACTAGATTAAAAACTTGGTTAGTGACATTTTTTCCCACATTTGTGTTTGGGAAGAAATATGTATATTTGGATAAGGAAGTGCTGACAAAATACTGAATTTTACACAAATAACGCACACGTTATTCATTTTTTGCCAACGTTGCAACCCCCTAATGCATTAATTTCCTAGGTGAGCTATGTGTACTATAGGTGTGGGCATGTTATTTACGTGGGTAAGTTATTTGCAAAAAAATATGTTAATGACTTTTTTAACATAGAAATAAACTATTCTACCTTAATTAATAAAAAACTTTTTTATCCTTATACATATCATAATCATGAGTGTCAATATTTTCTGAATTTGAGTCATTATGCAATTTATTTTAAATAACACTTTCTCTGATCTCTACCATCTTTTTGTCCCTGCTTTAGATATTTTAGGTTTTTTTTTTTACTCTAATGGTCTATATAAATTGTTTTTCTGATGATGTAGTGGCATATCACAAATACGGATATTTGTTAAATTGTTTCATTTAGGGAAGTAGCACATAACTTCCTTTGCAAATTATAGAATTTGAAATTTCTGTTTTACTATTTACATCTGCCGTTCTGTCCCTTTTCCTGTATTAAGGGAGGGAAGAAGGGAATGAGAGAGAGAAGCAGATAGATAAAGAAAGAAAGAAGGAGGAGGGAGAGAAGGAGGGGAACAGAGAGAAAAAAAGGGAGCAGGAGAGAGACTAATTCTTTACAAGCAGTTTATTTTCAGTAATATTAGGTATTTTCTTAACACTGTTAAATCAAATTGTGCCTAAGAAGATATTAGTTAACCCATACACATTTTCTCTTCATGCCCTAATTTTTCAATTTCTTAGTGCTCTTTATAAAAAAATAATATTTCTTTCTTCTCAAGCACCATTAATTCCTTGAAGATTAGAAACTGTACCATATA
>NW_004445066.1:0-3105 GCF_000243295.1 Trichechus manatus latirostris | reverse complement strand
AACCCACCAGCCACTCTGCAGGACAAAGATATGGCAGTCTGCTTCTATAAAGATTATAGCCTTGGACACCCCCTGGGAAAGTTCTACTCTGTCCAGTAGGGTCACTATGAGTTGGAATCAACTCAAACGGATGGGTTTTGCTGATGTCCCTGTAAACTCCCATCATCTCTAGTAGCAGTGAGTCCTTTTCGGTGATGGCCATATCCTTTTTATACATAATATCTCTCAATAGGGAGGAGAGGCACAAATCACTGTAATAGTAGATACATCTGTTACTCCGTGATACTGAGATAGATTTTCTAATATTTTTAGGTTCTCTTTGTTTCTTGGATGTTGCTACTTTTACAGAAGAGTTATTTACCCTTCCTATCCTGTTCTGCATTAGGCTCTTCCACTCTTTAACTTCTTTAATTAATTGTCCCTCATTAACTTAGCATTTTGTATTTCATAGTGACAGATGCTACTCTTGACTTTCCTCTTATCTTTCAGACAGATTTTTCTCCTCCCCTTCACTCATTTCTCCTTATTGATATCAGATTGCCTCAGGTCTGTGTCCTGGATCTGACAAATTTCTCTCTACATATTTCTTGCTGATGATCCCATTTATTGCTAGGGCTTTAAAAACAATTTGCGTGCTTAAAAAGTCCTAAAGGTTTACTTTGGCCAAGGCTAACTTCTCTAGATTCTTATACTCAACTACATATTTGACATTTTCATGTGGACTTTTCCACAGGCATCTGAAATTGATTATGCCTGATTCTGAATTTTTTCTCTCCTTCGCCTCCACATCCAACCAGTTTGATTCTAAATTCAAAATATGACTTTATTCTATTTACATCTCTCCCTCTTTACTGCCACCACCTGCATTCATGCCACCACTGTCTTATGCCTGGATTATTGCATAGCTTCTTAAATAATTTCCCCTTTATCACCCTTTAAACCCTCTAAATTAAAAAAAAAAAAAAGTGTAAATCAGTTACTCCTTTCCTTAAAAGTTTTCAATGGCTTTCCATTATATTTAGGATGAGATACAAATTTAATAATAGAGCCTGACCAGTACTTATGTTTGTACCTCATCCCATGATCCTCTCTCCAGAACTAACTTGCCCCCAGTCTCATTTGTATTCTTTATTTCACCAAAGGCATCAAGCAATTTTCTGTGTTACATTTTTTTTCCTTAGGCTAGGAATGCCCCTAACACATTTATTGCACACCTGAATGTTCCTCCTTCTTCAGGTCATATTTTAGGTGGCATAATTTTATGGAGGGAACCATGATGGTGCAGTGGTTAAGAGCTTGGCTTTTAACCAAAAAAGTCAGCAGTTTGAATCCACCAGCCACTCGTTGGAAACCCTATGGGGCAGTTCTACTCTGTCATACAGGGTTGCTATGAGTCGAATCAACTTGATAGCAATGCTTTTTTTTTAATGGAGAGCTTCCCTAATACAACACTCTCTTGGTTGATGATTCATAGGATGTTTTACTATTGACTTTTTTTATTATGCTTATATTTAAGATTTATTTATTTAAAGCCACTCTTCTCAACTAAAATAAAAGCTCCATGTGGGCAAGGACCAAATTTGTTCACTTAAAGGAATAAATCTAATTCACTTAATTGAATGTGCATTCTGTTTTTTAAAATAAAAGTTTGTGGTTTTCATATTAAGTAAGGCCTTACAGTTTCCAGCAAAATCACTGTCACCTCACTTTACTAGATTTCACAGTATTATTTGACACAAGTGACTATGTTATGCTTGGTGTTTAGAATATTGCCTATCTCATGGTAGATTCTTAGTAAATATGTGTTGTACAAATAAGTAAATGAAACTTTATTGAGAATAAAAATTAGACCACAGTGTTATTTTTTTCCTCAAGTTACTTAACCTTTCCCCGTGAAGTTTTGAATTTTTAAAACAATATTTTTTTTTTCACCTTTTTGATTCCAGCGTGCAGTGAATTACATGGTGAGGTCAAAGACAGACTGATCTGCGTTTCAATCTTGCCTGTACCACTTCATAGTCTTGTAACTAACAAACTCTAATTTACTCTATTTAGCCTCACTTTTTGTTTACAAAATGGCAATAGCAATGTATATCAAACACATTTGGTAGCAAATAATTTCTCAGTAAATCGTAAGTGTTGATTTCCGAAGGAGACAGTAAGTATTAGAGCAAATTTGAAACCACATAAACTTTCCTTACAGTATCTCATTAGTGTATCATAACCCTCAGATGCAAGATTCTGATTGTATTTCAGATAGGATTATTGTAAGAAGTAAATAAGATTGGGTAAGCAAGACATCTGGAACATGCCTGCTACTTAAGTGCTCAATAAATGATTTTGTTTTTCCATTAAGATCATTACTATCATCATCATCAAAAAAAAAAAAAAAATCCAAGAAGAGAATTACACCATAGTTTGACTTTGTAATTTCCAATTTGTCATATTGTAAGTGATTGACTACTAATTTTCTGAGTAAATTTTTTGCCAGTGGAGAAGGATTTGGTCTGTTTTACTGAGTTAGTGGAAGAACAATATATACCTTGGTTTATTTTTGCAGGATAGCAAGATGTTTTGCTAAGAGGGAGACATTTTGTCTATTTTAAAAGTTTATATCTGCTAAAGAAAATTTTCCAAGTAGAAAATTTGCACATCTTTTTAATAACTCAAGAAAATTCCTACTACTAATAATAAAAGCAAAAACAATTCAAATAAGGTGTTCTTATCTGTTTTTAATTTACTTTTGCAGCATCAGCCCGTCATTTCACATCGAGTGTCCATATCCCAAAGGACTCTTTCCACTCCAGCCATCTAAACACAAGTTATTGCATGTGTGTATAATTTTAATAATAAATGGATAAAGTAGAAGATTTTAAATTATGAAGTTGAATGTTTTTATTGGAGTAAAACAACAGATAATTAACCCAAACATGCTCTTTGCTCTTTAGCAGTTTGAGTTCTTAGAACAAGGATATTTTCATGGTAAGTTGGAAACAGATTCACTCTTTAAAACAATTGAAGGATATACAAACTCTCAGTTTTTTGGAAGTGTAAGCTCTCTTACAACTTTATCCAAAATTTATAAACAATATTTTATAAAAAATA
>NW_004445065.1:7524-8803 GCF_000243295.1 Trichechus manatus latirostris | reverse complement strand
ACATCCCTAAGAAACTCCTCTTACAACTGATTGGCTGCTCATATCAGATCACATCATACAGGATAACTCTATCATTACCTAACTGCCAAATTACGTCATTACATAACTGCCAAACCACTAAAAATCATGGCCCAGCCAAGTTGATACACAACCTTAACCATTGCAGTCCACCCCTTGTCAACTTGACACCTGTACACATTTTCTTAAACCACACACAATCTCTAAATAAAAACAATTATGAAATCATACTTGCACCTAACATGATACCACTGACATGCATGCAACCAAAAATGCACTAACCCCATTTATATGTTAAATTTTATAAGTGGAGAAAACAAAAAATATTTTATGCATATATATAAAAAGAAACAATACACATAATATTTGCAGTCCTTATTTCTGCAAATGGTTACATGGCCATAACTGGTGTTTACAACTACCTTCTTCCACCACCCATTCTAAATTCCGTTTACTCTCAGCAAGTACTTCAGCTGGTCATGGTTCTTTGCCTGGTAGGGTGACCAGAACCTTCTTTCTTGGGCCATTGGTAGTCATGTTAAAATTGGGTTGCTGTAGTTTTCAATTGGCTTTAACCACAGGGTGTAGTAATACTAAGAGATGCCCTAAAGGACCTCCTGTATTCCAGACTTACTCTTGTTTACGTCCATTATGCAGCATTAATCCAATTTTCCCTTGGTAATCAGGGTGAATCACACCAGACAATATGATAACTCCCTTGTTTGCCTGTTGATCCAGAGGCATAAGGACCCCAAAGTGGCCAGGTGGAATCCTTAACTTCCAGTTCAGTGGAATACGTGTTGTGTCTCCAGGTAGGAGCATTGCTCCCTTTGGAACTAAGACTTTCAGAGTGGCAGAGCATAAGATCTCAGAGACAGGAAGCAAAAATTTTGTGAGTGAGTCACTAAAGGTATTCATGAGCAATGCCACTCCCATCTCTACCCCTTGATTCCCAGAACTGTCGATCCTGGCTATGGGAGAAACAGCACCATCTATTGGACACTGGTTTAGAGGACATATAGCCTCCTGGAGGACATTGCCCCTACCCTGCAAAGTGTTACCATCTAGCTGGCACTGTAATTGTATCTTTGGAAGACCATTCCATCGTTTTATCAAGCCAGCTGCTTCAGGATGATGGGGAACATGGTAAGAATGGTGAGTTCCACGAGCATGGGCCCATTGCTGTACTTCATTTTCTGTGATGTGAGTCCCTTGATCAGAGGTGATGATGTGTGGGATACGAAGATGGTGGATAAGGCAT
>NW_004445065.1:0-5431 GCF_000243295.1 Trichechus manatus latirostris | reverse complement strand
TCCTGATGCCCCATTCTTCTTCATATAGTCCAGATTCTCAGAGTATTTGCATGGCATACAGGTTGAATAAGTATAGTGAAAGAATACAACTCTGAAGCACACCTTTCCTAACTTTAAACCACGCAATATCCCCTTGTTCTGTTTGAGTGACTGTCTCTTGGTCTATGTACAGGTTCCTCATGAGCACAATTAAGTGTTCTGGAATTACTATTTTTTGAAATGTTATCCATAACTTGTTATGATCCACACAATTGAATGCCTTTGCATAGTCAATGAAATATAAGTAAACATCCTTCTGGTATTTTCTGCTTTCAGCCAGGATCCATCAGACATCAGCAGTGATATCCCTTATGAATTAAAGCATCTTCTTCTAAGCCTCTCTCATGTAGGTTTTCACTCAAACTTCAGGAATGAGCACCTCTTAAAGCAGCAGATGTGCCCCTGGATTTCTGCAGATGTGTCTGGATCTTAGTTTGGAAAGAGCTCAGGCTTAAACTGTAACCTGTGATACTTTATTGGCTTATATTCTGCTTCCCTCACGAAAATATAATCTTCTTGAGGTTTGAAATGTTCTCTTATTCTTGTGCCCCTGAGACCTGGCATATACGGCTAAAGAAATGAAGTGTGTGTGTGACTGAGTGTGAGCATTTGTGTGGTCTGTTCTCCATATTAGGTTTTATCCTTATATCTTTCTTTTCTAGATGCTAAATAGAATGTCATTCTACATTTTATTTATCAACTCAGATTCCATTGATTTTTTTTAGCTCTCTGGAGGGGTGTGTATGTGTGTGTGTGCATGCAGTAAATGAAACATCCAAACTCAATGTCTATTTTAGACATGTTTGTAACTCCATGGGTTTCGATTTAGCAAGCTAAAGTGTGAGGAAGGAAGATAACCTCTCACTACTTAGAAGAACTGAATCCACCTGATGATCCTTGTCATCTGTGATACTTAAGATTGTGTGTCACCTTGGCTGCACCATGATTCTCAGTGGTTTGGTAGCTATGATGTAGTTTAGTAAGTATGCAATGATGTAATCACCTCCATAATGGGAGCTGATATAATGTAATCACTTTCATGATGAGATCTGTTATGAACAGCTGAAAGGGAGTTTCCTTGGGAACATGGCCTGCATTTATATAAGTGAACTTTCTGACAAAGCTCATTGGCTTTTGCTCCCTCTAGATCCTGCAACTGGCTTATGTTCATCCGACCTCCAGTTCTTGGAACTTGAGCTGGCAGCTTACCTATCAATCTAGGGATTCGTCAGTCTCTGCAGCCTGTGAGCCAGAGGCCTTCTGTCTGACCTGTTGATCTTGTGTTCACCAGCCCCTGCAGCTACAAGAGTCAGGAGAAGCCTCCAGCCTGACTCATAGGCTTGGGACTTGCCAGCCTCTACAACTGTGTGAGCCACTTCCTTGATATAAATATCTCTCTCTGTATATTTATATGCTTCACTGGTTTTCCTTCTTTAGAGAACCCAGCCTAAGACACCATCTTTCTGATTTGCTTTCAGTACTAGTGAAGTCATATTGTAAGAATTCCAGATAAGGTGATTTTGAGGTGAGAACAGGATTATGTGTTATAGACATCAGCCTTACTAGCTGTTTGTGGAAGAACTGAGACTGAAGAGTTTAGCTGAAACTTACCCTCAGACTAAATCAAATCAAATCAAAGATTTGTTTGAATTATTTTCTCTGGCTTTTGCTGCTCTTTTTTTTTTTTTTTCTTCTCTCGCTCTTCTCCATTTTGCTACTCTTTATATTTTCTCCTACTTTTTGATTTTTAGCTTTATCTTTCATCTCCACAAGCAGTAGTTTACAAATGCAAAACATCGGTTCTTTTAAAGCCTGATATTAGATATTTTTAATAAAGAAATATGAGAGAATTGGCCCTTAACATCAATTAGATTATAATAAGTGTGTGTATGTTTCTGTGGTGTGCAGCAAGGAAAGGGGACGGAACCACTGAATAAAGTAAAATATTTAGACATAATCTTGCATAGGTCAGTGGCAAGTGACTGGAGAATGGTGTAACTAGATTATTGAAGTACAGAATGTTATGTGGCTCAGTTTCCATACATATAAAATGAGAGAGTAGGAATACAAATTCTGGATTACCACAGTGACCTTCCTGTTGGTTCCCCTGTCTCCTGTTTTGTCCCTGTCTAGGATCTCTTCTCTGTTTTCAGAATATTATTTCTAAGCTGTGTGTCTGGTTCAGACTCTTCCTGAATCAGTGAGTTTCAAGATAAAAGCCCTAGCTTGATGTAGTCTTGTCTCTACTTCTCTCTCCAACTGTTGCTTTCAAATGTGGCTGTAGCTGTTGGATTATGTTCTCTTACTCCAGTTTAGGAGTCCCTGGATGGTACATACAGTTAATGTGTTTGGCTGTTAACGAGAAGGTTTGAAATTAGAGTTCACTCAGAGATGCCTCAGAAGAAAGGCCTGGCAATCTATTTTAAAAAATTCAGCCATTAGGAACCCTGTGGAGCACAGTTTTACTCTGACCACATGGAGTCCCCTTGAGTTGGAATTGACTCAATGGCAACTGGTTTAACTCCAGCTTAGTTCTTTCATAGGTTAGCATTTACATATGCTATTCCTCTGCCTGAAATGTCCTCTTCTTTTCATCCCTAGCTAACATCTACTACTTCTTTAAGCATTCTTTAAGACTCCATTTTGGTATCCCCTCAAAATACGCTTTGCTTATTCTCCTCCACTAAAAGACAGGTTAACTGCCTTTTTTGTGAGCGCCTATGACACAAGATGTTTATCTGTATCTTTTCACTGATTATCAAGGGCTTGTATTAAGTTGTTCTAGTTGAAATTGCTGACATTTGACAAATCTTTACTTAAAAAATAGCAAATAGCTATTTCATATTTTTAGGAAAACTTACTTTAAATATTATTATTGCTTTAATAATGAGAATAGCTATCATTAACTGAGCTCCTTCTATGAATAGGTAAGAGAGGAAATACTGAGTCTTCTTTGTAATGTACAATTACAAGGGCTGAGAATTTCACATTCTGCATAATGAAGAGCCTTTATTAAGCCGTGTTTGTGGGTTTGATTTAACCTTCATTGTTCTCTATAATTGACAAGATTATTCTATTTCATTTAAATATCTAACAACAGCAATAGTAATATAAACAATAATAAATAATACTGACACTTATTGGTCAATATGCTAGGTACATTACAAATGTTATTTAATTCTTTTGTTATCACTATGAGATGGGTCCTATTATCCAGTCCAGCCCACTAAGATTCCAGAATATATACTTTCTCCATAACAATGCATGGCTTCCTGTAAGCTCACAGCTGAATCTCCAAATATTAACTGTGGCATATGGATTGTACGGAAATGGTCATTGAAAATGTGACTATGAAGCATATTGAGAATCTATACCTGAGTTTTTTGGAAAGCCTATATAACAATGCCTCCCATGCTTAATAGTTGGTCCATATAATCTCAGAGTCTGAGGTAAAGGGAAAACAAACAAACAAAATCCATTGCTGTCGAGTTGATTCCGACTCATAGTGACCCTATAGAACAGAGTAGAACTGCTCGATAGGGTTTCCAAGGAGCAGCTGGTGGACTTGAACTATCGACATTTTGGTTAGCAACCATTGTTCTTAACTACTGTGCCACCAGGGCTCCAAAGGGAAAAGAGGGGCTCATTTTCTTTCCTTATTCAAGGATGGAGAGAAAGCAAAGTAAGGGCAGAGGTAAACCTACAGAGAAGCACACTGCTATTGTGTTTGTTCCTTATAATTTCTTTATAGCCCTAGATTATCTTGAATTGGACAGTGAGAGAAAAACACTGAACTGTTCACTGATTGACTATGTTTATAGCAATAGATCTCAGTTTTGGTTAATTGTTGTTTACAACTGTAGCCAAAACTATGCTAATTTAAGAGGACAACAAAATGCAAACCAAGTTGGTAATATGAAAAAAAAAAAAGACATTTGTGTCTTTCTCTGTTCAGCTGACCATTTGGCTTTGTCAGAGCACAGCCCTGTTATCCACGTGGGCAGCACTGCATTAAGTACTATTTAACACAGAATTTTTAATATGACGTCAAAATTCCCACTGGCTATTGGTGTAAATGAAGCAGAAGGGGTGGCTGCGTAGAAACAAATATGAAACAGACAAAGCATGAGCTCCAGTAAAGACTTCAGATTTTCAAAATCCATTAACTTTGATTCCCTCTGAAGTAGCCCATGTCAGTTGCTCACTGGGGATGAGGCTGCACAAACACTCTCTCTGCAGCTGACAGAGAGGGATGCCACAGTTGCACCCTGATCTCTGTGCCCAGCATGCACCACACAGCTATCACCCAATACATGATGCATACATAAGCACTTGGCGCAGAGCACAGTGAGCAACGCTTATTTGTTAATAAACTTAGAAAAGAATCCCAGTTTTATTTGCATCCTGTGCTTTTTCTACCATTGAAACAGTGCCTAAACAAATCCGTAACTAGTGTTGTTAGCTGTTGTCCAGTAGGCCCCTGACTCATGGTGACCTCAAGCACAATGGTCTTACATCATCCCCATGACTGGCAGCAGACAGGATGATTGTGATCCATAGGGTTTTCACTGGCTGATTTTTAGAAGTAGATTGCTTGGACTTTGTTTCTAGTCTGTCTTAGTCTGGAAGCTCTTCTGAAACCTATTCAGTATCATAGCAACTAGCAAGCCTCCACTAACAGGTGGGTGGTAGTTGTACATGAGGTACATTGGCCAGGAATTGAATCTGGTCTCTCACTTGGAAGGTGAGAATTCTGCCACCGACCCATCAATGTTTCCTTAATTCTAGTAGTCATCCCCATAACAATTTTATTAACTTCATGGTTTGGGGAAGGAAAAATAATAGCCTTGAACCTCAGTTTCTTCATTGTAAACCTACTTTACTTTTATGATTAGATAAGACAATGTAAGTGAAGATGTTTCTAGCAAGGGCCTGATCAATGGTGAGTACCATTAAGTATAAGCACAATCTTCATCTTCTCATTTTTCTCAATGCTCCCTCCCTAAGTCCACATATATCTCTAAAAGTTCCTAATATTGATTTAAAATAAAATATAAATTCACTTAACTATTTTTAAATTTAAATTTAGAATAAACTTTATGACAGCTCTTTCTAATATAGGCCCTACAGAAGAAGGAATATTCCTGGATGAGGAAATGTTGCATCTGATAGTGAAGAGAGGAAGATATATCATGTAAAAAATCCTGCGAGCGGAGGCAGGGCTAAGATGGTGGAGTAGTCAGACGCTTTCTGTGGTGCCTCTTACAACAAAGACCCGTAAAAACAAGTGAATTGATTATATGTGACAATCTAGAAGCCCTGAACATCAAAGGCAAAGTTGAGGAATCAGACTGAGTGGCAGGGGGTGGGAGAGATGGTTCAGAATCACTGA
>NW_004445064.1:6914-8921 GCF_000243295.1 Trichechus manatus latirostris | reverse complement strand
GTGCGATTGTATACTGATTCATGGGTTGTGACCAATGGTTGGCTGAATGGTCAGGGACTCGGAAGGAAGATGATTGGAAAATTAGAGACAAGGAGGTATGGAGAAGAGGTATGTGGATAGATCTCTCTGAATGGGCCAAAGAAGTGAAGATATTTGTGTCTCATGTGAGTGCTCACCAAAGGGTGACCTCGGCAGAGGAGGATTTTAACAACCAAGTGGATAGGATGACGCATTTTGTGGAAACCAGTCATCTTCTTTCCCCAGCCACTCCCATCATTGCCCCATGAGCTCATGAATAAAGTGGCCAAGGTAGCAGGGATGGAGGTTATACATGGCCTCAGCAACAGGATTTCCACTCACCTCGGCAAATTTGGCTACAGCCACTGCTGAGTGTCCAATTTGCCAGCAGCAGAGACCAACACTGAGTCCCCGATACAGCACTATTCCTAGAATTGTTTAACCAGAAACCTGGTGGCAGGTTGATTACATTGGACTACTTCCATCATGGAAAGGGCAGTGTCTTGTTCTTACTGGAATAGACACATACCCTGGATACAGATTTGCCTTCTCTGCATGCAATACTTCTGCCAAAACTACCATCCATGGACTTACAGAATGCCTTATCCACCGTCACGGTATACCAGGCAGCACTTTCTCAGATCAAGGAACTCACTTCACAGCAGAGTAAGTGAGGCAATGGGCCCATGCTCATGGAATTCACTGGTCTTATGATGTTCCACATCATCCTGAAGCAGTTGACTTGATAGAACTATGGAATGGCCTTGGTTTTGCTCCTCTAGAGAACCCAGACTAAGAAAATAATTTTGTATGTTTGTGTTCAGTTCACCCAAAGAAGACTTTCTCTATTGACTGATATTAGGTGTCTTGTTTGAGTTAATTTATTTCATTTGGAGTTCTTAAGAACTTTTCACTTTCAATTTATGCCTACAGATTAAACTAATATGTCTTAAACTTTTTTTCCTTTTCATAAATAATTCCCCCGATAAGTTATTAGCTGAAACAAACTGGGCGCAATTGAAGTCAAATCTAAGCACTTATATTAGCTGCATTTATGAAATTACTCACATGCATACACACATGCAGCGACATAAAAGCTTGTATTTTTGAAAATTAAAACATATCCAAAGTTATTTAATGGAAGAAAAAGATTCAAGGTAGTTAAAAGGAAAAAAAGTCAGGATTTAGGTTCTTTGCATGTCTATGAAAATGAACCCTGATTTGTGTAGATGGAGCCCTGGTGGTACAGTGGTTAAGAGCTCAGGCTGCTAACCAAAAAGTTGGCAGTTCAAATCCACCATCTGTTCCTTAGAAACCCTATGGGGCAATTCTACTCTATCCTATAGGGTCACTATGGGTCAGAAACAACCTGACAGCAACAGGTTTTTTAGGGTTTTGCACAGATAACATAAAAACGGTCACCAAATATAGGTGCAATAGGAAATGAATTATGTAGCCCACTTTACGGAACTTTATAGTGAATTTACAGTTAATTTTTTAAATAAATGTACATGCAAGAATAAAAGCTTCAATTATGGCCTTCACAAAACAGAATTGACAATGTCTACTGTATCAGACAACTGGACGCTGTCTTTACCTTATAGAATGTGAAGAGAAAATGACACACAAGCCAACAGGAAAATGTATGATGGTTCACCTGGGTTCTCAAGTTCTCAGAAAGGGAAAAAAAGAAATGAAACAATGTAATTATTTACAGTGTAATTGAGATACCTGCAGGATAAATGGACTGTATGGATTTAATTCACAAAAGAGCCATGGATTTGAGAAGGAAAGTGTTAGGATTCTCAAGAAAACCTTGCCCGTTTAGAGAGCCAAGTTAGCATTCTAAACACCCCAGGTAGCAATATTCCCAAACTGGTATTTAAAATGAAGACATGATGTTACTTGCTGAGTAGTTAAGGACCTGTATTGGGAAATGTGAGCAAGGGAAAGGTGATGGTACTTCATCATGCTCTAGAGAGAAAATAA
>NW_004445064.1:2909-4801 GCF_000243295.1 Trichechus manatus latirostris | reverse complement strand
GAGAGATACCCAGGTGGTTAAAGATATATGCTGCCTTTCTCTGCTAATAACTAGAATCTGTCAGTCGGTAAAGGGTATAGAATGTGCTGGGGAAAGATTACAAGGGGAGCAGAAAATAACTATCCCCTCTCTCAGAGATTTTATACTTGGGACAGTTTATTACTCAAACCAAAATCCATTGCAGTCGAGTCAATTCCAACTCATAGGGACCTTATAGGACAGAGTAGAACTGACCCACGGGGTTTCCAAGGAGCAGCTGGTGAATTCGAACTGCCGACCTTTTGATTAGTAGCTTGAGCTCTTAACCACTGCGCCACCAGGGCTTCAGTTTATTATTAGGAGAGTTTATATTATTGTTATTATATAAACTTTCAGTGAGTATATTACGAAGAGAAACAATAACTAGCCAAGTGAAATGACCTAAAAGTGTAAATAACCCCCAAACATTAGAATGCATAGCCATCTACTTACGGATTTGCCTAAATTTGTAAAAAATGTGGGGTCCCAGGAAAGCCTGAGGCATCAGAGACATTTGGAGTCAGGAAGGAGGCATGCTAATGAAGGAATAAGCTTTTGAGGTATTGGGGCATGAGGCAAGAGGACTCTGGGCATGGCCGAGGCTTAGCTAAGCTCTGTGATGGTGTCCCAGGCAGCATGTACAAGGGAAAGAGCATGCACAGTCTTGGGTGGTTGCCTAATCTCTCTGAACCTTGTTTTTCTTATGAATTCAGAATAATTATAATCATAATTTCCATCTTACAATACTGTAGTGAGAATTGAGATGTGGGCTGTGAAAGTGTTTTGTAGATGATAAAGCAGAGATGATGATGAAGATGATGATGGTGAAAATGGTGACGATGATGTTTCATTGAAAGATCATGGACAAAAGCTTCTTTCTGCTCCTGTAGAAAGAAAAGGCTCCACAGTGCCCTCCCCACCACTTTAGAGGTCCTGCCTTTACATAGGCTTTGACATGTGACAAACAGAACATGGAAAGCTCTTCAGGAACCCCAGATGGAAGCAGGAACAGATACTGTCAAGGGCCCCTGTGGTCTGGGCGCAGTCTCTGTACTGCTCTCTTGATTGATTTTGTTCCTTTTTTAGGACCTTAAGGAAATTATTCATTCAAAATGAGGAAGGGATGCCTACCATATGCCTTACCCTGCCCTTAATGAGATCATAATCTAGGAACATACACACACATACATAAGCAAAACTTAGCAAGAAATTTGAGCATGGTTCTCATTAAAGGATGTACAATTGTGTTGTGTGAATTCAACCAAGTGTAAATGTCCACAGGGAACGTGAATGTGATCAGGTTCTTGAACAATTCAATGGGCATTATCAAGAAAAGACAGGGGGAGAGCATCTAGCTAGGGAGGCAGACCAAGCAGCATGGAAATAGTGAATTTGGGTTTCAAACAATCCCGGGTGCCTAGAGCTTAGTGTCTTTGGTGGGATGAGGCTAAACAAATTGGGAAGGATGACAGGGTAAAATATAGAAGGCTTTGCATGCCACACTAGAGAATTTGAACTCTGTCCTTCAGTGATGAAGAGCCATCAGTATTTTATAGGAAGATGGCTTGATCCAATGTGTATGTTAGGGAGATAGCTGGCATTTATAGAAAAAAGCATAGTAGACTATTTCCATGACTGTGGGTTTAGGAGTGAGAGAGAAAGAAGAGCCACAAGACGCAAGCAGACCAGATCCGAGAGAAATCCAGAGAAGTAATGCAACCAAAATTAGGACAGTGGGTAGGAAGGAAGAAAAGGGGACATATTTAAGAGCTATTTTAGTGGTAATACCAAGTAACAGTTCCAATGTGAAAGAGATAATCTTGAAATTTTGAGCTTGAGTTTTTAGATAATATTACATTGCTAACCAAAAGTGG
>NW_004445064.1:0-1519 GCF_000243295.1 Trichechus manatus latirostris | reverse complement strand
CTAGATCATTCACAATGAAACTAGAAAATCTGTGATCAATGTAGAGTTTAAAAGACAGATTCATAGCACTGCTTCTACATCATCATTACCAGTGGAGCACTCTCCACAATTTCCAGATGTTAAGCACAGATCTGTGTAAGTGTGGTTATCTGCGAGGATCATAGAAATGGGCTTGGGTAGATATGCACTGAAGCTAGGAAGGGGTGAGGCAGGTGGTGGTAGAAATGCTAAGAGCAGGGATCAGGATAATCAACCATGTATCTCAGAAGGGTCAAGTCACCAATATCATCTGCTGACCAATGCAAGGAGGAAATAAACCCAAAGGAATTACCACCTACTTCCAATTAAACTCAAATCTGTTCACTTGTGGTGGCTCTTTAATGTTTCATGCACGATTGTAACAGAAGCCAATTTGATTTTCAAGGGCAAGAGACTTTGCCACTAAACAGGATGATGTCATTCTTCCTGATGAAAAACAAGAACGGGTGATCTGCTCTAAACACCACGGACTCAGGGAGTTGCTTCTCTACAATGTTAGTTTCCATGGTGGCTGCCGCCTTGGTGCCCTCCTCTGTAACCTCTATGTACGACTTGTGCGTCAGCTTTGACAAGTACAGACGACCACCTACAGCTATGCCAGAGAGATCTGCTCTGGATTTATCAAAGATATCTGTCAGCCCTAGAGCTTTGAAATAGTGTTTGATTTCATAATTTTTCTCTATCTTGAACTGTGGAAGAAACACCTCGACATACTGAGGGGCCATTTTTCTTGGATTGGTCCAGTCCATTAGATTCCAATAGGTCAGTTTGTTTTCAATCTGTCGGAATAAGGAAAGGCAATTTAGAATTGTAAGGTTAAGAAAGGACAAAACAACAACCACAAAGACGTATAGTTTTCCGTAATTATCACCTCCTGGATATTTGTGTTTAAGTATGTGGGTATATTATATGTACTTTAGAAAGAGAGAAAGAAACAGAGAGACAGAGACAGACAGAGACAGAAGTCCCTGGGTGGTGCAAATGGTTTCATTCTCGACTACTAACTGAAATGTTGGCAGTCTGAGCCCACTCAGAAGAACCTTTGAAGAAAGTCCTGGTGATGTGCTACTGAAAGCTCAAAGCCTTGAAAACCCTATAGAATACAGTTCCACTCTGGCATACATGGGGTCACCAAAAGTTGGAATCAACTTGACGGCAACTGGTTTGGTGCTCTGGTTTGATAAATATCAGACAACTAAGTTCCATGAACCTCCTTTCCCTACATCACATGGTTGTTGTAAGGATCAAATGAGATGACATAAATGAAGTGCATAGCACATAGCCTGGCACATAGTTGGTGCTCAATAAATGGTGTCTATTATTACCTTTGACTGGGAGTGCAGAGAAGGGAAATGAGGTCTAGACCTCTGGGATTGTAGGTCACAGATTCAGAGAGCCAAATCCAAGAGGAAAGGAAGAAGAATAAGAGCTGAAAAAAGATCAAGCTGTGAGATGCAGTGATGGCATCTGGTCTCCCTGG
>NW_004445063.1:8057-8923 GCF_000243295.1 Trichechus manatus latirostris | reverse complement strand
GTGAAAAAGATGAGCTAGCAAACACCTGACTATATTACAAATTAAAAGAAACAATTAAAAAATTAAATACCATTCCTGTAAATGTATACAAATAATGAAAATTAAGGAATAAATGATAGTAAAGCTAAACTTAGTGTTATATTCAGTTTAATATTACTAATTTAATATTATACCTTTTGATGAAAGTGAGAGCAGTATTTAGTATCTTTTCTAGAGACAACAGAGCACTCTTTAGTTGTGAGAACCTTGGAGGCAGGTAGGGTACCTTCTTTTCCCCTTGTACCAGAGGGAATGTTGCTGAACCTACTGTGATGAGTAGCTGGCCTGTGCTTTTGGAGCAGATGTGAGATAGTGGTGACAACAGAAGCCTGAGGGATAGAACAACTCCAGAATCAGGACAGTTAAACAAAGGGCATAGGCATTGCTTACAAGTGGGTTGAGGACTGAGTGATTTTTTTCATCATTCATGGCAGGTTGATAAAACTCTGTGATTGAAGCTGTATGTAGATGAAGAGTTAAAGAAATAACGAATTCATACATTCAGACTGGATAGTTTTCTGAGTACTGAGCCAGCCCTTTTCTTTTTCTCAAGAGTAAATCCTGGGATCTGAAATATCTTAATTTGTAGCACAAACCAAGCTTTAACTCTCAACTTTAAATAGAGCTGCCCCCACCAAGTTTCTATCTTTGGGCTATTTGTCTTCTTTCTCTATACTCTCTCTGTTGACCATTTCTTTCTTTATCTTCAAAAACTGCGTGTGGATGATTCTAAAGTGCCCTTCTCTAGCCTCAGTCTCCACCCTGACTTCCTAAGTCCCATTTCCAGCTTCTTAGCCAAGATAAGTATTTCTTAATGCATGGCATGT